>NC_077228.1:181960524-182118024 GCF_027887165.1 Monodelphis domestica
CCATGAGTCCATGAACCTTTGAAATTAAGACAGGAATTGCTAAATTTGCTTCTGGTTGAGTCTCTTGCCTCTTACCTCTCCTAATCTAAGTTTCCTCATCTATAAAATGAAGAGGGATGCAGAGGAGCACACACTGGCCTTTCCCTTCCCATTCTAAATCAAGGATCCTTTTATTTTTATCTTATTTTCTTTAAAACAAACAAGCAAAAAACTCCTTGCTTTCTGTCCTGGAATCAATACGAAGTCCCGATTCCAAGGCAGAAGAGTGGTAAGGGCTAGGCAGTGGGGGTTAAGTCACTTGCCAGAACCAGATTTGAACCCAGCACTTCTCTTGTCTAGGCTGGGTTCTCAATCCACTGAGGCACTTGGCTGCTCCTGCCTTTTAATGTTTTTGTTTATATTAATTCTTGTTACTCTGTCTAGAGTTCTCCTGATTCTGCCTACTCCACCCAGCCTCAGTTCATATAAGGTTTCCTGTGTTTCTCTTAATTTTGTTATTTTTACCATTTCTCATGACCAAAAATGCTCCAGGGTATTCAAAGATCCTGTTTTTTTCAATCTTTCCCAATGAGTGGGCACCAATTTTGCTTCTGGTATTTTGGTGTCTCTGAGATGTCTTTCTTTTCCATCTTTGACCTCCTTGAGGTAAGGGTCTAAACAGGTCTAAACAAGCACAGTCTCTAGTTGTTTACACAGTGATTGAACCAATTTATCCCTTTTCCATCAGTGTATTATTAATATTTTTGTCTTCCCATAATCCCTCCAACATGGACTATCTTCTCTTATATCACCTTGGTTGCTTTGAGGGGTGTATTTTATTTTGATTTGCATTTCTCTTATTAGTATTGCATAAAAAATTTTTTTAGAGGAAAACCCTTACTTTCTGTCTTAGAATCAATATTATACAATGGTTTCAAGGCAGAAGAATGGTAAGGACCAGGCATGGGGGGGGGGGGAAGGGGGGGGTCACACAGCTAGGAAGTACCTGAGGTCAGATTGAACCCAAGACCTTCTATCTCTAGTCTTGACTCTCAATCCACTGAGCCACCCAGCTACTCCATTAATAGTGATTTTAAAATAATAATTATAACCATAACTAACATTTACAATTATTAGCACATTATATGCTAAGTGTTTTACAATTATTGTCTCATCTGAGTCTCACAATGACCCTAGGAGATAGCTGTTGTTATTTTATCCCCATTTTACAGATGAGGAAACTATGGCAGAGATTAAGTGACTTGCCCAGGATCACACAGCTAAATATCTGAGGCTGGATTTGAACTCAAGATATTCATGACTCCAGGTCCAGCATTCTTTGCTCTCATTGGCTAAATGGCACTGGTCAAGGAATCTTGGGACCTAGGTTCTAGCCCTATATCTGCCACTAATTCACTGTGTGATCCTTGGCCAACCAGTTTACCCCTCTAGGTCAGTTTGTTGATGCAGTTGGACTAGCTGGTCTCTAAGGTCTCTTCTTGGCTCATTTATTTTAAGTGTGACTTGTTCTAGAACATAAGTGGAAGGACTTGATATACTGTATACAATAATATCAAGTCAGTCTGTCATTAAAAGCTTATAAGGTGTGTTATAAGAAATGACAAGCAGGATGATTTCAGAAAAATCTGGAAAGATTTACTTGAACGGATGCAAAATGAAATAAGTGAAACCAGAAGGGAATTGTACACAGCAATATTTCTTGGTGAACAACTGTGAGTGACCTAGTTATTCAGCAATGCAGCGATCCAAGACAGACCCAGAGACTCATGATGAAAAATGCATTCTGCCCTCTGACAAACAACCCAGTCTGAATGCAGACTGAAACAGACTATCTTTCATTTTCTTTCTTCTTTTTAAAAATCTGAGATCTCTTTCACAAAATGACCAATAGAGACAAATGTTTTACATGATTACACGTGTAAAATCTATATTTGATTGCTTACTATCCCAGGGAGAGAGTGGCAGGATCAGAAGAAGGGAGAGAATTTGGAAACTCAAAACTTTTTAAAAATGTTTTAAAAAAAGTTTTACATAGAATAGGGTGGGAAATAAAATATATTAAAAACCACCCAATTTTTTTAAACCCTTACCTTCCATCTTGGAGTCAATACTGTGTATTGGTTCTAAGGCAGAAGAATGGTAAGGGTAGACAATGAGGGTCAAGTGACTTGCCCAGGGTCACACAGCTCGGAAGTGTCTGAGATCAGATTTGAACCCAGGACCTCCCATCTCTAGGCTTGGCTGTCAATCCACTAAGCTACCCAACTTCCCCCTGCCCCCAAATTTTAATGAGGGCCTACTGCGTACCAGGCAATGAGCCGAGCACTCGTGGTATTAAAAAAAGGCCAAAGATAGTCTCTGTTCTCAAGCTCACAGTCTAATGGGAGAAGACATATGACAAGGTCTATGCAAGATGGATTGGAAATAATCCATCGAAGGAAAGCAGGAGAATTAAAGGGGATTGGGAAAGGCTTACTGTAGAAGTAGGATTTTAGCTCGGACTTGAAGGAAGCCCAGGGAAGCCAGGAGGTGGGTGAGGAGAGAGAACATTGCAGGCTTGGAGGACAATCAGAGAAAGTGTCTTAAGTCAGGAGGACGGTCAGTTGTGGCTTGTCTAAAGGACAGCCAGGAGGTGGGTGCCAGTGGAGGCAAGGATATGTGCCTGGGGACAGTGTGGCTAGGAGTAATAAGGAATAAGACTAGAACGATGGTGGGGGTAGACCATGAAGGGTTTGGGATGCCAGAGTTGATGAAGTAACAGGAGCTGGGGCTTTAAGGATGTAGAGACCTAGACCTGTCCCCAGATAGCTTACAATTTAATGGGGGCTGGGGGAAGAAAAGGGGAAGAAATAGTAAGTGCAAAAAAAAGAAATAAAAAAAGAAATAGTAAGTGCACAAATGCAGGTTTATTGAGGGAGGATGACAATTTTCCGAGATCAGAGCAATCTGATTAAAGTCTTTTTAAGTGGAAAAAACAAAAATAAATACAGGTTTACTGACTGTCCTTATCCCAGAGTAATGCAGCAACTGCTAGATGTATGGAAAAAAATGTTTCATCTTGGCTGCTTTGAGTTTTCCTGGTGAAATTACAGCCTTGGCATTCCCCCTCCACCCCCTTCTTAGTTCATTTTTGACATTCCATCCAGACCAGAGCCGATTTTTGAGACTCTAAGCTATTCCAGGGCCCCCAGCTCACTGGCTGACGAGCTGACCCTGCCTCCCTGGCGTTTGCCTCTCCATGCCCCAAGGTGCCAGTAAGCTTGGGACAGAGCTGCCCCCTCCCCTCCTTCGCCACCCCCCAAAGGCTCAGAAGAACCAGTGGCTGGAGCTTGTGGTTGAAGCCCGAGTCTTGCCTGACCCCTAAAGATAGGTCTCTGCCCTTCCCAGTGACCCTCTTGTCAGTCTCCAGTGGGAGACTCAGTGTCCTGCCTAAGCAGCTCTGGGACTCGCCCTGAGGACTTTTGGCTCTGATTCTTGGCCGGCTTAGATGTGGGATCGGGCTGGGTTGCAGATACATTTAACAAATGAGAACACTGACGTGAGAAAAATGGAAGGCTCATGTGGGAGAGAGGGGTAGGTGGGGGATTCCTTTTACCTTTCCCAGAGAGGACCTGAAATCCCTGACAAGGGATTTCAGAGGAGAACCAACCAATCCACCAATATGTAGTAAATTCTTCATTTTTTCTAATAATTAATATTGATATTCTGGATGCTCATGTAGTTTTAAAGCTTAAAGATTATTTTTATAAATATTATTTGACTCTTATAATAACCCTGTGAGTACATGCTAATTATTATCCTCATTTTATAGATGAAGAAACTGAGGTATATGTAGGTTAAGTGACTTGACCAGGGTCAAACACCTAGTAAGTTCCTAAATTAAGATTTGCACAGAGGTCTTCCAGCCTGTGTCCTAGGCCATACTGCCTCTCGTGCTGTAGTCCCAATTTGGTCACTCACCAGCTAACAGAAGTGGCTTCTTGTAGGTGTCTGTAAAATGAAGGAACTGGATTTCATGGTTGGTAAAGTCCTCTCCAGCTCGAACATTTTCTAGTTCTGTGGTTCTTTGAGTGTGTTCAATGTGCCGAGCATTAAATGAATCAGTTGATTCTGCTTTGCTTCCTGTGTGGTATGTAGAAAGAACTTTCATCCTTGTTCAGTTGTTTGAGTCACGTCCGACTCTGTGACCCCATTTGGGTATTTCTTGGCAAAGATACTACAGAGGTTTGCCATTTCCTTCTCCAGCTCATCTGACAGATGGAAGACACTGAAGCAAAGAGGGTTAAGAGACTTGCCATGGGGCACACAGCTAGTCACTCAGGAAAGAACTTTGGCTCTAGGTAAAAATTCTGCCTCTGATGGTTAATACCTGCTTGCCCTTGGACAAGTCTCTTAACTTTCCTGGGCTTTCGTTTCCTCCTCTGGAAAATGAGGAGCTGGCTTGCACTGTCTCTGAGGTCTCCCTCAGCTCTCAATCTGTCTTCAAGGACAGAAAGGAAGCCCCCTCCAAGAGGAGAGAGAGCCAGGGAAACTTCTGTCCAATGGAAGAGTCACTCTCCAAAGGAGGAGGCAGGGGAAATCAAAACCATGCCTAGGAGACGTATGCTCCCTCCCCCTGCCTCCAACATCGAGGCTGGTTTGTCCATGTGTCATTTCCCTTCTTCAGCAAACCATATGTCTTGTGGGAGCCACAGGGGCCCATCTTGCAGGCCACAAAGGAAGTCTGGAAGGAATATCTCCTAGTTCCCAGATTAGACAGGGATGGTTGTCACCATTGGCAGAGCCCCTTCTCTCTGCCTTGGGGTACCCGCTGCCCCTGGGGATGAGGAGGTACCAGGACAGGATGGTGTCCTGCTTATTTTCAGGGGTGGGGCATAAAACCACTTCACTGGCACAGCTTTGCCTATTTAGCCTTTGCCTCTGGGTAAACTATCCCACTTCCTTATTTTTCCAAATCAACAGGACACAATATCTCTCTCCTTTCAACTCCTTCCACTCCCATTTGGCATGAAGAAGCAGAATTTCTTGCAATCTTAATGCACTTTCATATGTCAATCAGTAAACATTTATTAAGCCTTATTATGTGCCAAGCACTGGGCCAAAGGGCTGAGGACATATATATGAAAAAGAAAAATAGTACCTGCCCTCAAAGAGCTTATAATCTAATAAAGGAAAACGCAACACACAAAAGGAAGCTGAAAAAGTGGGGGAAGAGAGGGGAGATGTCTGGCACATTGACAGGACAGAGAAATCCAAGGGAATGCAGCCGGGTGGAAAATATGCGTTATCTTTAGAGCCTTGCAGGAACTCTGAGAGGGAAGATAGGAGGCAGGGGTAGACCTCTTTTATAGATGAGGAAGTTGAGGTCTGCAGAGCTAAAGAGACTTGGACAGGGAATGTGGAGCCGGATAGAAATGAAACCCAGCTCTCTCGCCCCCTAGGCAGGGTTCTTTCTGTGACAAAGCCTCTGGCTTCTATGAATTTTGACCTGACTTGGTATGAACTTTTAAAAAACACAACCTTAACTTCTGTCTCGGTGTCAATTAAAAAACAACAACAATAAAACCCCTTCCCTTCCAAATTAGAATCAATACTATGTATTGGTTCCAAGGCAGAAGAACAGTAAGGACTAGGCAGTGGCGGTTAAGTGACTTGCTCAGAGTTAGTGCCTGAGACCAAATTTGAACCCTGGACCTCCCCGACTCCAAGTTTGGAGCTCTAGCCACGGGGCTACCTACCTGCCCTGGTATGTACTTCTAAAGTCAGAACATGTGGAGGGACAGAATCCAATGGCCCTGCCTGTCACCTCCCAAATTCCATCTCACTGGTAATATGCATTGGTTAGGCACTCATTGATTCCTCTAGCCTTTGACTTCACTAGTTTGTCCCCCTTCTCTTTGTTCCCCTATAGAATAGATGTGCCTAGTGCTGGGGTCCCCCCAACTCAGAGGCGCTATCGCAACTGGAACCCCCCACTTCTGGGCAACCTTCCTGATGACTTCCTTCGAATTCTGCCCCAGCAACTGGACAGTTTGCAGGTAAGAGACGGAGGAGCCCATATAGAGGGCCAGTAGCTGGGGGTGAGGTGGGTTCTAAAGTAGAAATCAGATGGCCTGTCCTTTCTTATCCCTACACCCGCCCCCAGTTCTTCAAGTCAGAGGTTCTGGCTTGTTGACAGAGAGGCAAGAGATTTGGCATCTGCCTGTTTCACTTCCCAATTTTCTGGGCTTGGACTATTCACAAAGGGGTTCAGAGGGAAGCAACCTCAAACAGGAAACCTCTTCTCAGTTTCCTGGCTTGGTCTAGATTTCCTCACAGGCTGAATAGATATAAGATATCCACCAAATAAAAATACTTAGGACACGAACTAGGAAAGCAGTGGTTTCGGAACCACCTCAGTGGAAAGCCCTCATTGGCAGGGGGATGTGGCCAGGGGCCACAGAAGTCACTTGCCCTCAGAATATTTAAAAAAAAAAAAGGACAGACATGGTGGGAGATCCTGGGAGGTTCTGTGTGTATGGATATAGAGGTCTAGGAGATGTGAGGATCCTTGACCTGACTAGTTCCTCCATAGGGTCCCAAGTGGAGCCTATAAAGGCTCATTGATGCAGAGCTTGAAGTGACTTCACAGACCATCTAGTCTAACATCATTATTTTACACAGGCAGAAACCAAGACCTCAGGAAGCCAAATAATTTGCCCAGGGGGCAAGCGGCAGAGTCTAGATTTGGATTCAGGTCTTGTGACTGGAGACTCTTTCTGTGAACCCCTGGACCCAATTTCTTCCCTGATAACTTTATTTATTAATCACATAGTCCTATAAGACTTAGTGCCCTAAGGATGCAGAAGGGAGGTGGGCATGGGGAGGTGATTTCTCCCAAACAGGCGAGTCTCAACTTTAAGAGAGCTGGACACAGGATGGCATCAGGGCTGGCTGCCCATCATCCCATCATCCCAAACCCTCAGGCACATGCTCATGACTGCCTCTCCTGCTTTGGAGACCATTGAGGTCACCTGATTTAGAGGAAGAACGTAAAAAAAAAATTTTGGGGAAGGGAAAAAAAACCCATCTGTAAAGGCAATTTAGGAGAAATCTCTAGGTCTGTACTGAGAATCCTGGCTCTGTCACTTTCTACCTTTGTGTGTGAGCACCTGTACAGAGTATCCTGAGGTATGTTCCCTTGGTGCTTGGTATCTGGCGCCGTCTGCTTCCTCCCTCCTGATGTAACCAGACTGGAAGACTATGCTTGAGCGACTCATGGAATCCTGATGAAAGAGCTGATCAGGTCTGTGTGGCTGCATACACACACCCACGCCAGTGCCTGTCTCTCCCCTGCAGAATGCCCAGAGTGGGCCCCCAAAACCAGGGCTTGGGGAAGCCAGCCAACCCCTGGCTGGAAACCTGGAAGAGGAATGCCGCTGGAAGCAGTACCTGGAAGATGAGCGGATTGCCCTCTTCTTGCAGAATGAAGAGTTCATGAAGGAGCTTCAACGGAACCGTGACTTCCTCCTTGCCCTGGAGAGGGGTAGGAGACTGTGGTGGCAGGGGGAAGTGGAGGAGTACTTTATGTTTTTCACAGAGTGAAAAATAGGGCAGCTTGTATGTATGTGTGTGTAGCCCAAGGTTCTTAACTTGGGGCTCATGAACTTGTTTTTGTTTAAAAAATAATTTGATCCCTATATTTCACTCAATTTGGTTTCCTCTGTAATAGGACATTTTTTAAACCTTACCTTCTGTCTTAATAGCAATTCTTAAAAATAATAATGACCCTTCCCTTCTGTCTTATAATCAGTACTAGGTATTGGTTCTAAGGCAGAAGAGTGATGAGGGCTACATAATTGGGATTGACTTGTCCCTGGTCACATAGCTAGGAAGTATCTGAGGCCAGATTTGATCCTGGCTCTCTATCCACTGGGCTACCTAGCTGCCCCTGATATATTTATTGCCAATGACCCTAAAATGGTGAAGACTCCTTGCTCCAAGCAGACCTTCAATCTATCTACCTGTCCTTCTGGGCATCCAGCCTGGGAGGTCACCTGATGGGATTTCTTTTCTTTTCTTTTCTAGATCGATTGAAATATGAGTCTCAGAAATCCAAATCCAGCAGCATGGCTGTCAGTAATGACTTTGGTTTTCCATCCACTGTCACAGGTGAGCCCCACTGGCCCCAGTCACCTCTCCTGCCTACGGTCTAGCTTGGACAGAGGTCCCCTGCCCAGCCCCAGCTTTCTTGGCTGGCTGTTGCAGGTCAAAGGGAGGACAGAGAAGAAGGAGCTCTGTCCTTATTAAGAGGAGGGAAACCTTGTTTTTCATCTTTGAGAACTAGGTCTAGGAGTGGGAAAGAGGGGACTTAAATTGTTCTTCTAATTCGAGGGAGAGGAATTTAGAGAGAGCAGAGGCAGAGACACTAGTTAGACATGAGGGCCCCCAAGCACATTCCTGTATATGGAGCAAAGAGGATAGAATGAAGAGTGGGGAGGGGTATAGAAATATGAAAGGCAGGGGGGCCACTTCCAAGTGCCTTCTGCTTTCCTTTTACACAGAGAAGTGTACCCTTCCTGGGAAACACATTTACTCTTCTCCTGGTGCTCCATTTTAGCCAGCTCCCCCTCTGTATTAAACCTAACTAAGGTCCTTGACCCTGGGACTGTCTAAATCAAGGATTTGAATTTGCCTTTTTTAAAAAATATTTCAATGATCATTTGTTCAGTCATTCTTTCAGTTGTATCCAACTCTTTGTGACCCCATTTAGTGTTTTTTTTTTTTTGCAAAGAACTGGAGTGATTTGCCATTTCCTTCTCCAGCTCATTTTACAGATGAGGAAACTGAGGCAAATAGGATTAAGTGACTTGCCCAGGGAATATCCGAAGCCAGATTTGAACTCAGGAAGATGAGTCCTCTTGACTCAAGACCTGGCATTCTAGTCACTGTCCCACCTATATATAATATATTAAATTATCCCTCTCTATATATAATATATGTATGTTACATACCATATTTCATTATAATTTATTTTTCAATATATTTAATTTTATGTATTTAAAAATATTCTTCTACACTTCCTAGCTGTGTGATGCTGGGCAAGTCACTTAACCAACCCTCATTGCCCAGCCCTTACCACTCTTCTGCCTTGGAACCAATATACAAGTATTGATTCTAAGAAGGAAGGTAAGGGTTAAAAACAAAAATAAAAATATTCTTCTAAGAAGGGTTCTGTAGACTTCAACTGCTTTCCAGAAGGGTCCAGGACACATAAAAGGATTAAGAATTCTTGGCCAGGAGCAGCTGGGTGGTTCAGTAGATTGAGAGCCAGGCCTAGAGATGGGAGGTCCTGGGTTCAAATTTGACTTCAGACACTTCCCCGCTGTGTGACCCTGGGCAAGTCACTTGCCCCCCATTGCCTAGCCCTGACCACTCTTCTGCCTGGGAACCAATACATAGAATTGATTCTAAGGTGGAAGGTAAGGGTTTAAAAAAAAAAAAGAATACTTGGCCAAGGAGACAAAGGATTCCCTTCATAGTTGACCAAGGCTTTTTAAAAACTATGTGACCTTGGGAAGATCACTTTAAACATCTCTGAGTCTTGGTTTGCTTCATATTGTAGACTAACTTCACAGAGTTGTTGGAAGGAAAGTACTTTGTAAGCCCTTTATTATTTTATTTAATTAAAAACCCTTACCTTCTGCCCTAGTGTGAAGTGACAAGGACTAGGCATGAGGGTAGATGACTTGCACAGGTCGCACAAGATGCATCTGAGGTGGGATTTGAACCCAGGTCCTCCTGACTCCAGGCCTGGCACTCTTGGCACTTGCCACTGTGCCACCTAGCTGCCCCCATTTGTCACATTATTAATGCGTGTACTCAAAGCCAGAATTTGGCTTGTTTGGGCCCCACAGTCTGGGAGCCCTTATTTAATAGCCGAGCCCCGGGTCCGGGCTGTCCTGTCTCGGCGGAAGAGTAAGCGGCTTCTGCCCGGAACTTCCTGGGCTCGGGCTGTGCCATGGGGTGCGGTGGGGGAGGGGAGGAAACGTAACTGAAGGGAGGGCAGAAGGATGCGCTCTAAACCGATCCCAGCTTGGAGAGAGAAAATCCAGGAGAACTGATTAGTAAGCAGAAGGGTGAGGAGCTTAGACGGCGCCCCAGATCCGTCAGGGTGTTTCAGCGACCCTGCTGTCCTTGATCCCGAATTATCCTAAGGCAGCAGGGCTGCCGAGACCTTGGGCACGACCTTAGGGCGGGACTTAGGGGGCGCCAAGATGGGGTTTGGGGGGCCCACGTGGGAAGCACCGCGGCTAGGCTGGAGAGCCCCTTCCCCATCCTCCCTCTACTCTCGTCTCTGACACCGCGGTCCTTTCGGAGGAACTTGCTCTCGGCCACCTCCCCATCGCCCCTTGCCGTATTAGTCCGCCTGGGAGGAAAGACCCTGAACCGGGAGGGGCTCGTGCCTTCAGAGGAGCGGAGAAGGAGGGGGAAAGGAATCAGAATGGGTGGTTTGGAAGCTGCTAGTCCAGCCCATTCATGAAAGGGATCCCCATTTTAACGCATTTGGGAAGTGATCACTCACCGTGCACAGGAAAAGTTCAGGAAAAGAACCCAACAGCTCCCAGCTTTTGGATTGCTCAAATTTTTTTAATCCCTCACGTTCCTCCTTAGAATTAATACTCTGTATTGGTTCTAAGACAGAAGAGTGGTAAGGGTGAGGAAATGACGCTTAAGTGACTTACCCAGGGTCACCCAGTTAGAAAGTGTCTGAGGTCACATTTGAACCCAAGACTTCCCCATTCTGTCTCTATCTATTGAGCCACCTAGCTGCCCCTACCGGGTCCATTTAAGGGTCCTTAGACTATCTACCGGCTCCTCCTCGAGCCTGCTTGGGGAGGATGGGTCTGTCCCCTAGTGCCTGGGAGAGCATGAGCCCCAGGTTCTTAATTCACTCAGGCTGCCTTGCAGGTGATGCCGCCTTGGGAGCCAGTGAAGCCAATCCTGCCGTGTCTGAAGATGCCTTATTCAGGGACAAGCTGAAGCACATGGGGAAATGTGAGTGTCCCACTGGGGGCAGCAGGGTGGAGTGCCCAGAATTCGGGGCACAGGTACTCCCCTCTGTGGAAGGTCTCCCTTGCCTAGGTCAGGCACCTGGGGGCGGGAGGAAGGGGCAGGAAGAGGGAGAAGCAAGATTTTGCCCGATAGCTAACTCCTGATTATTTGTAGTAAGGTGTTTTGTTTTTTTAAGCTCCTACCTCTAATCTTGGGTTCCAAGGCAGAAGAGCAGTAGGGTCTAGGCAGTGGAGGGTGACTTGTCCAGAGTCACACAGTTAGGAAGTCTCTGAGGTCCCATTTAAACCCAGGGCCTCATGTCTCTAGGCCCGGCACCCTATTCATTGTGCATTAGTTGTCCCTGTAGCAAGGTTTTCATGCCAGGCTGGCTTCCACTGGTGGTTTTTCCCCTTTCCCACCCCAGTATTTCCTGCCCGCCCGCTAATCAGCATGTAGGGAATGCAAACTCATGTTCTTCATCTTGGGCCAAACAGCCAGACATGCTCAGGAAAGCAAATCGGTGGCTGCTGCCAAGCCCCTCCCCCTCCCTGCTCGCCCCCCTCCCCACTCCACCTGGTCCCCCGACAGAAAAGTCAGACCTTGCATTTCTGAGTGCAAAAGGAATTTGGTTTTAAAAAGAAAAAATCCATGGTTTCCAGTGATCTGCCCCACACCTCCCCTTCCTTCCTGTGCAGTTTTAAAAGTCCTTCCTGACCCTGGCCCTCATCTACCCTAGGGAGGGTGCCGTGCCCCCTCCCCCCAGCTCCTCTCAGCCTTTTCCAGGGTAGACTGTGACCCCCAGGGGGCACACAGCCCCCCATCTCCCTCCTGTGCCCCCAGCATACAGAGTATGGGTGATTCGGGCTCCATTTCAGGGAAGATCAGGGATTAGTCATGGAAATCCTAGAACCAACCCTGCCGGCTTGGGAGGGAGGAGGAGGAGGGAGGGGGAAGACACTTGGTTTGTTCTGTAGGAGTTAGGAAGAGGAATGCCCGGATCTTTGGCTTCTTGTTTGCCATGGCCTCTGGGGCGTCCTGTGCTGCCCCTGCTGGCCAAGTTTCACATAGCGTCCCTTCTTCCTAAAGCAGCAGCTGTCCCTGTATCCTCTTTGACCCTTTCACCTTCTGGCAGTCTCTCCCCACAGCTCCTGGCACTAGCCAGTGCCCTCTCCCTCCCCCAGCCTTTTGCCCTCCCCTCACTTTCTGCCCTGGGCCTTTCTTCATTCTCCTAGACCCTTTCCTTATTCCCATCCCTGTGCTCTCCTCCTCTCTTAGCCCTGTGCCCTGCTCCTCTCTTAGCCCTGTGCTCTCCTCCTCTCAGCCCTGTGCCCTGCTCCTCTCTTAGCCCTGTGCTCTCCTCCTCTCAGCCCTGTACCCTGCTCCTCTTAGCCCTGTGCCCTGCTCCTCTCTTAGCCCTGTGCTCTCCTCCTCTCTTAGCCCTGTGCCCTCCTCCTCTCTTAGCCCTGTGCTCTCCTCCTCTCTTAGCCCTGTGCCCTCCTCCTCTCTTAGCCCTGTGCCCTCCTCCTCTCTTAGCCCTGTGCCCTGCTCCTCTCTTAGCCCTGTGCTCTCCTCCTCTCTTAGCCCTGTGCCCTGCTCCTCTCTTAGCCCTGTGCCCTGCTCCTCTCTTAGCCCTGTGCTCTCCTCCTCTCTTAGCCCTGTACCCTCCTCCTCTATTAGCCCTGTGCCCTGCTCCTCTATTAGCCCTGTGCCCTGCTCCTCTCTTAGCCCTGTGCCCTCCTCCTCTCTTAGCCCTGTGCCCTACTCCTCTCTTAGCCCTGTGCCCTGCTCCTCTCTTAGCCCTGTGCCCTCCTCCTCTCTTAGCCCTGTGCCCTGCTCCTCTCTTAGCCCTGTGCCCTCCTCCTCTCTTAGCCCTGTGCCCTACTCCTCTATTAGCCCTGTGCCCTGCTCCTCTCTTAGCCCTGTGCCCTCCTCCTCTCTTAGCCCTGTGCCCTGCTCCTCTCTTAGCCCTGTGCTCTCCTCCTCTCTTAGCCCTGTGCCCTCCTCCTCTCTTAGCCCTGTGCCCTCCTCCTCTCTTAGCCCTGTGCCCTGCTCCTCTCTTAGCCCTGTGCTCTCCTCCTCTCTTAGCCCTGTGCCCTGCTCCTCTCTTAGCCCTGTGCCCTGCTCCTCTCTTAGCCCTGTGCTCTCCTCCTCTCTTAGCCCTGTACCCTCCTCCTCTATTAGCCCTGTGCCCTGCTCCTCTATTAGCCCTGTGCCCTGCTCCTCTCTTAGCCCTGTGCCCTCCTCCTCTCTTAGCCCTGTGCCCTCCTCCTCTCTTAGCCCTGTGCCCTGCTCCTCTCTTAGCCCTGTGCCCTGCTCCTCTCTTAGCCCTGTGCTCTCCTCCTCTCTTAGCCCTGTGCCCTCCTCCTCTCTTAGCCCTGTGCCCTCCTCCTCTCTTAGCCCTGTGCCCTGCTCCTCTCTTAGCCCTGTGCTCTCCTCCTCTCTTAGCCCTGTGCCCTGCTCCTCTCTTAGCCCTGTGCCCTGCTCCTCTCTTAGCCCTGTGCCCTGCTCCTCTCTTAGCCCTGTGCCCTCCTCCTCTCTTAGCCCTGTGCCCTGCTCCTCTCTTAGCCTTATGCCCTCCTCCTCCTCCTCTTCATCCTTCTTCCCACAAATCTTAATCCTTTTATCCCTAACCCTGTGCTTTCCCATCACTACCAGCCCTGTGCCCTCCTCCTCTCCTGAACCCATTTCCCTCTTTCTCACCCTCAGCCCTATGCCCTCCCCTCAATCTCAGCCCTGTATCCCTTTTTCTCTGTCGCATCTGCAGCTAAACTGCATCTCCTCCAAAAAAGAGGAAACAAGAAGAAAATTCAGACTAGACTTCCTTCTTCTGGGCCTCTAGTTCAGAGAGGGTTAAGTCCCCAGGCCCCTCAGTGACAACAAGAGTGGTTTACACTTCCCTGTCCCTTCTGTTTTGCTCACAGCCACCCGGAGGAAGTTGTTTGAACTTGCCAGGGCCTTCTCTGAGAAGACCAAGATGAGGAAGACAAAGAGAAAACAGTTGTTGAAGCACCAGTCGTATCCTTCCTAGCTCCTGTGTGTGCACACACACAAATAGAGGGTGTGAATGGGGGTTCTTAGAAAAACCTACTGAAAAACAAAAGCAAAAACCTACTGGATTCTTTGTATTATCTGCTTCCCCAGGTCATTCTGGGGTACCTGGCCCTATTTCTCAGTTCAGTTCAACATTTGGTCCTTGGTTCTCACTTTTTACCAGTAATTCCCTTCTTTTATATTGCCTAGCCCCAATGTTTGAGAATAGTGGGGAGGTGGGATGAGGATAGGATGCAGGAGTGGGGAGGAATGGAGATGAACCAAGGGGCCATCTCACATCTTTTAAGGAAAACTTGAAGCCATTCCTCAATCTATGAAAATCTGTTCCTTTGAACAAATTATCCCATTTTCTTATTTTACCAATTATAGTGATTCATAAACCTCTCCACTTCCTTTGAATATATCAATGGGGACACACACGAGCATGCTGAATATGGAGTAAAAGTCCTTGAGACTGTTATGAAAAGTGGGAGCCACAGATTGTATCATGGGAAGAGGGGACATCACAGGGAACAGCCCCTGTGCTCTGTAGTCAGTCACTCCTTCAAGGGAGAGAAGATAGGAGAACTAAAGTAGAGAAAACTCTGGCATCTAACCTGGGAGCCTTGTGGCTGGAGAAGACATGAGTAGGGAACTCATGAGTAGTGGGTGGCTGATGGGAACAGAGTGGGATGTAGACAGCAGCATGAGCCAGACAAGTGAGTGGTTTTCCTGAATGGAAGGGAAGGCTGGGGACGGCGGCATCTACAGCTAATCTCCTGGATGACATGGAAGGCCATGCCTGTGGTGAGAACTGAACTTCTGGGATTGAAACGGGTGGAGGGGTAGAGGGGCAAAATCTCCAAAAGTAGAGTGCTGACACTTGTGTTCTTGTCCAACACAATGAGCTCCTTGAAACTGGTGATTCTTAGCCAGGATCCTGGTAGGGTTTTGTGCACATAGCAAGGCTGAGGTTGCACAGAGAGATCAGAGAAGGAGCTGGAAAGGGGTAATTAGTAGAAGCTTGCCAGCTAGAACCTAGAAGCAATGGGTAGACAATCCCCTCTTCTCCAAAGTTCCTCACCCTGCCTTCACACTTCCTTCCCTGAAGCACACAATGACAAAAGAACCAGTAAATCTGGCATTAAAATTAAAGATCCATAGGCACCTCAGAGGCCCTCTCATCCAGCTCCTTCATTAGGCAGTTGAGGAAACTGAGGCCCAGGGAAGTTAAGTCTGTTACCCAAGTTTACACATGAAGAAGAAAGATGACCCTAGGTCCTTTGACTTTAACCAGCGTTTTTCCCACAGTGCCATATTGTTTCCAGGGCTGATGAAGCTAGCTAATGGGTAGGAGAGGTGGGCCATTGACTTCCTCGTCCCACCCCAGTAACCAGCCTACTGAGTAACATGAAACCTTTGCTGGTACCCTTGGCTCCAAAACAAACATGGTGGTTCTTGTAGCTTGTGTTATCTTGAACTTCTAAGACTTGGTTGGGCTAAGAAGTGCTTGCTGCTTCCTCCAAGACCACAAGCTAATCCCAACCCTCATGCTTAGGCCACAAAGGTTCAGAAATACCCTGTTTGATGCCAATCCTGGAGTAATTGAGAAAGCTCAGTCACGGAACACTGTCAGGTGGAGTGATAGGTTTTTGTTCCGGGGCTTTTTGGTGGGGGTTACAGAGGGATGGAGAGGGGCCAGGGCTCAGATTCAGGATATAGAAGAGATGATCTTTGTCTTTTTACACAATCATGGAATTTAGAGTTGGGAGAAAAGATAGTGGTCACTGAGTTCAAGTCACACATGAATGGAATCCCCTCTATAACATGCAACAAGTAGTTATCCAGATCCTGCTTAAAGACCTCCAAGGAGAGTGACCCTGCCACCTCCAGAGGCAGCTTACTGAATTTCATTTTGGCCAGTTCTTGATTATTTACTTTTATGCAAAGGGGCAGAGGTATAGATAATGGCCATCCTTGGAGAATAGGAGAATCCTCTGCAAAGTGGCAGGGTTTGATTATTGGAAGGGACCTTAAGAGGATCCAAGACTTGAGGAAATGAATGCCCAGAGAACTTGAAATGTTTCTCCTCAGGGCACATGTCTAGTTCATGTTAGAGCTAAATGACTAGATCCTAAGTCACTACAATGGCACAGGATATAGATGAAATCATGGTGTGAAGTTAAATCATCAGGTCTGCCACGGTTGTGGTAGAATGCCTTGGTCATGGTCTAGCCCCACTCGAGATTCCAGTGTTCCTGACAGGTGGCAAATGATCAGTCAAAATAAATAACAAACGGAAGATAGCTTAATCATTATGGCCATGGAACTGCTTTGCATCTCAGAGATGCTCCACCATTCCCAGGCTTGGTTTTTATTTTTATACCCATTTTCTTGGCAGGCAGATTACATTACCTAACACACATGTTCAAAGAGAGATAATTGGAAAAGTGATACATTAACTTTTAACAAATCACTTGATTAACATTCTATATTTTTGTATTGTGATTACAGACAGAATACAAGGTAAATGATTTTGTCATAGGTGGCTTGCTAGGGAGTTTGAGTTACTGATTTGTGTAATTGAGTCACTGAGGCATATTGAAGCTTAGTGTACCTGTACTGTACCTGTACATATTGTATGGGTCTCTATGATTGATTTGTATACTGGCTTCATGAGAAAGTTTTGGGCTTGGCCTGTAGCTGAGGTTTTGCTGGGAATTATGTACCTAAGTAAAAATTAACCCATGATAGTCTTTTGGGATTGGGTTTGAGGGTCTGATCTTTTGGTGATGTTTTGGGAAATTAGGGAATAGGTGTTTTGCTTTGCATTATTTCTTTTGAGATTGGGGGAATAATAATCATGTCAATTCATAGGTAAGGGGCATTGATGAAAGAAGTCATGTAAAAGGGAATAGAGTAGGCAATCACATTTCGCCAAGGACCACTCTGTGATCTCCTCAGCTACCAGGTGTGACTCTGTCAAGGCGTTGTGGTCTGATGGCTCCCAGCACAGGTCCATATGTCTGAAAAGGATGCTGGGGAAAATGGAGACATTACTCTTATCTAGTCTAAGAAGGCTTCTTTTATTTAAACCCTTACTTTCTGTCCTAGAACCATTATTAAGTATTGGTTCCAAGGTAAGGGCTAGGTAATGGGGGTTAAGTGACTTGCCCAGGGTCACACAGTTAGGAGATACCTAAGGCCACATTTGAACCTAGGACCTCCTGTCTCATGCCTGGCTCTCTATCCCCTGAGCCACCCAGCTGCCTCAGGAAGACTTCTTAATGAGATGGGTCTGCATCTGGGCTACAAATGATGGAGGAGGATGAGACCTACACAGGAACCTTTCTTGCCTTTCAGATGAAGACTTCCGGGCAAGGAAGCAAGAACCACTCAAGGAGGAGGAAGCACCCAGAGAAGGACAGTAAGAGGTGAGGGTGGGGGGATGATACTGATGGAGTAGGAGACTAGAAGGTCTACTGTGTCCTCCCCAGGACATCCTTCTGAGTCATCTCATATCATCTGAGAGTGCTGTATTCAGAGGCAGAACCCAGCCGATATTTTGGGTTTGTACCTGGGCAGCAAATGATCAGTTTGAATCTCATCTCTGTTTCTTACTGCCGTTAGGCAGTCCCTTAACCTTTCTGGGTCTCAGTTTCCTCACATGCAAAAGAGGACTAGATGGCCTCAGAGGTTCCTTTCTAGCTGTAACCCTGTAATCCTATGACCTTCCTCTTCCCAGGACTCCACTTTTGATCAACAGTTCACTGATTATTCATTCCCAAACCAAATATTTGTTTAGCACTCCCTCAGCTCAGCACAAGGTTAGTTGCTATGAGAGATACAAAGATGAAAAAACCATGGGCCCTACTCCCTTACATCTTGCATAGTCACAGAATGCCATGTGAGTCCAAAAGAGGGAGAGATCATTTCCAAGAAGAATTAAGGAAGACTTAAGGGAGAAAGAGCCATATCAGCAAGGCCCTGAAGGGTGGGTAGGAATGGGGTCAGGGATTCCCTGCAAAGGGCACAGTGTGGACAGGGGCACAGAGGTGCAAAACCAGCACTGCTTGAAGACCCAGAAGACTTGGATGTCTGGGCCATTCTTTTTCTTTTTGTTGCTGCAACTATTCTTTTTCCCCATCAATATAGCTGGCCTTTTGGGTGTGAAAAGGATGCATTGCTTCCTCCTTCCAGCAAGCATTTAAGTATTTCTTGAGAGAAACAGAGACAGCAGCAATAGAAGGTCAAGCCCTGGGGAAGTTTAAATTCGCAGAATTTCAGAGTTATAAGAGATCTCAGCTGCCATCTCAACCAACCCATACTTGGATGAAAATCCCTTCCATGTCACAGTGAACCAGCTGGAAGGCAGTAGTCTTCCAGCCTTTGCTTTGCCAACCTTCAGTGAGGAGGAACCCACTAGCTCCCAAGGCAACCCATGCCACTGTTGGACAGCTCTCCATTGTTAGGAAGCTTATCCTGACATCAAGTCTATCTATATGTTGTTGCTTCTTTGAAATGTCTACCCATTGCTCCTGCAGCCAAGCAGTCTAATATAATTTAAGAGTCTATTCTGTCCTTAATATAACTTCAAATCAAAGCCCTTCAAATCCTTGAAAACAATCCTCATTTCTCTTTAAGCCTTCTCTTTTCCAGACTAACCATCCTTTAACCTATCTCAGACTTCTCAAGAAGAAAAAAAAGTCCAAACTTAAAACATTTAGAAGTGAGGTTCTTCACCTGAAGTCTTTGAATCTGTTTTTGATAACTATTTCAATTTAATTCGTTTCCTTTGTAGTCCTGTGGTTTTAATTTTTTGCATTTAAAAATGTACTTGAGAAGGGATCCATGGACTTTGCCAGACTGCCAAAGAGGCCCATGACACAGAAAAAGTTTAAGAATCTCTGGTCTAGAGAACCAAGTTAAGGTAGCATTTTAGGGGCATCAATTCTCTTTGGGTTTAGTCACAGTTGGATCAGGGATCTGCAATCCAGGAGAGCCACCTCTTCCCTGCTATGCCACAGCTGAAACTGATTCAGAAGTGTTCTTTTCTCTACCAAGATCCGTTTTGTTTTCTGGATTGTCTGTCCCTTTTAGCAGATGGGTAGCCTGAGTAGATTATATAAACTGGAGCATGGTGTGATGGTGTTCTGTACAGACATCATAAAGGATGCTGCCCTTGCCCTTAGGAAGCTTAGAGATGAAGAAGTGATAAAATAGCAATGCAGAGTACTGAGCAAAGACCAGAGATACCTACAACCAGTCTGTGCAAGCACCACTCCTTGAATTTATACAGTTGTTTGACAGTTGCTGGATCCTCACTGCAGCTCAAGAGTCATTTTAGACATCTCTTCTTCACTTTATATCAGACTCTGCACTCTCCAAGTCTCCTTCCCCCAGCAGATGATATGGCTTTCTATTTGTCTGAGGTGGAAATCCTCTAACATGAGCTTCTTTTACCGTCCTCTTACATATCTTACATCATTGTTTATCTTCACCCATCCTCTTTTCTGCTTTTTTTCCCCCCTCTCACAGGAAGAAGATCCCTTCTCTTTGCCAAGGCAAACCTTGCCCACTATACCCTGATTCCAAGACCTCTGCATCTTCTCTCTCTCTCTGTGTCTCTCTCCTGTCTCTCTCTGTCTGTCTCTGTGTCTCTGTATGTGTGTCTCTCTGTTTCTGTCTCTGTCTCTCTATCGCTCTGTCTTTCTCTGTCTCTCTGTCTGTCTCTGTCTCTGTCTCTCTCTCTGTGTCTCTCCATCTCTGTGTCTCTCTCTGTCTGTCTCTGTCTCTCTCTCTCTGTCTCTCTGTCTCTCTTGTCTTTGGTCTCTCCCTCCCAACTGTTTCCTTCCTCTTTGCCCACCACAAACAGTGCTCAGATGTCACCAGTTCTAAAAAAAAGCCTCTCTTCATCTTTGCTACCCCTTCCACTTGGTATATTTTCTCTTTTAATTTTACTGCCAAAATTCTTAATTGTCATCAACCTTCACTCTCCTTTATGAACTCGTAATTCTATTTATTTGCTCCTTTATTTTATCTAATCTGACTTTTCCCAACTTTCCACTTTGATCCAAGTCACTTGTGACCTTCTAATATTTAAACCCAACTGACTTTTCTCAGTCCTTATCCTCCATGATTTCTCTATATCATTCTAAACCATTGATGATCTCTTCCTTCCTGAAATTCTTTTCTTGGCTTTAGTACATGTCCCTGTTTCTTCTTCTACCTCTTAATCCATTCTTTCTTTTTCTCCATTTTCTTCTTTTCCCTCAAATGTGAGTGTTGACAAAGATTCCATCCTTGGTCTTCTTCTCTTCTCTTTCCATGCTTTCTCCCATTGCAATTTCATCTATTTCCATGACCTCAATTATCACCTTTATGCCATTGATCCTCAAACTTACAATTCTAGTTTAACTGTTCTCCCTCTCAGCTGTCTCATTCCCAGCAGCAAATTAGACATCTTCTCAGTTGGTAGACATTTCTCCCAAAGCTGAGAGTGTTTAAAAATGAACTTCCCATTGCCTTCCCCAAACCATTTCCTTCTCCTAGTGGTGCCATCCATATTTTTAGGAAAACCACCATTCTACTAGTCACTCATGCTCAAAACCTCAGCCATCCTTGTTTTCCCCCTTCTTTTTTCCATCTTCTCAAGTCCGGTGGTAGTTACTGCTTTTACGCATTAGAGCCTACATTGCCTTTAAAATTAATTATTTTGAAATTTAAAAAAAAGTTTTAGTGATACCTTTTGTTTTGACATCATAGTCATTTCTGTATATTCCCTTTTCCCACCCAGTGAGTCTTCTGTTGTAGCAAATAAAAAGCAACATTTCTGACTGCCTGTGCAACATTCCATATTCACACTGTCCTATCTCTCCAAGGAAAGGAAGGAGGTGAATTTCTTGATTGCCTCTCTGGAGCCAAGATTAGTCATTACAATTACTCAGCATTCAGCTTTAGTGGTTTTATTATCCTCTCCCATTTATATTATTGCTGTCATGTTTATTGTTTTCCTGGTTTTGCTTACTTCACTTTATATTAGTTATTACAAGTTTCCCCATGCATCACTGAATTCCACATAGTCATAGTTACTTTTTTGATAATTATATTCCTAATATTCCATCACATTCATAAGCCACAGTTTGTTCAGCTATTACATAATTGATGGACGCCCACTTCATTTCTAGTATTTTGCTACCACAAAAGCTGGTACAAACATTTTGGTAAATAATGGGGCCTTTATTATTTTTTTCCTGTCTTTGACTTCCTTTGCAATGGGCTCTCTGGGTCAATGGATATGGATTTAAATTTTTTTTAATATTTTATTTCTCCTCAATTCCATGTAGAAACAATTTTAAATATTCATTTAAAAATTCTTTGAGGGAGTGCCGCTGAGTGACTCAGGGGATTGAGAGTTAGGCCTCTAGACCGGAAGTCCTAGATTCAAATGTGGCCTCAGACACTTCCCAGCTGTGTGACCCTGGGCAAGTCACTTAACCCCCATTGCCTAGCCTTTACCACTCTGCTGCCTTAGAGCCAATTGGCTCCAAAACGGAAGTTAAGGGTTTAAAAAAAAAATTCTTTGAGGGGGCAGCTGGGTGGCTCAGAGGATTGAGAGATGGGAATTCCAAGATTCAAATCTGGCCTCAGACACTTCCCAGTTGTGTGACCCTGGACAAGTCACTTAACCCCCATTGCCTAGCTCTTACTGTTCTTCTGCCTTAGAACCAATATACAGTATTTATTCTAAGACATAAGGTAAGGGTTAAAAGAAAAAAAATTATTTGAGCCAAATCCTCTCCTTTCCTTCCTCCCCTCTTCCACCCTTGAAATGCCAAGCAATCTGATATAGATTTTATATGTGTGCCAATGTAAAATAATTTTCAATATTAGCCATTTTGTTAAAGAGAACTTGAACCCTGCCAAAATGAAGAAAATAAAATAGAGTATGTTTCAGATGTGGATTTTTAAATCACCCGACACACACATATATAATTACAAGTTGTTTCCCAGTATAATTGGACCCTTTTTTACCTTTTGCTCCAACTATCAAAATGACCTCATAACCATTTCCCCAAACTAGTTTCTTTTCCCTGTTCTGTTCATGGCTCCTAGAATGATCCTCTTAAGTTAAATTCTGGGTGTGTTACTCCCCACTCAAAAACTTTCAATAGCTCCCTATCACCTACTGAATAAAATCCACTCCCTTGCTCTTCTGCCCACCTACTTAAGACTCCAGCCAAGTCGGACTGTTCATCTAATCTCCCGCTTCTGTGTCTATTCTCATGCTGTTCCCTCTACCTAAAATCCCCCCCCGCCCCTCTCATGTGCCTCGCCTGTCAGAATATGACCGTGGCCCTTAACGCCCAGATCAGATACGGCTCTTTCCATGTGAAACTGAACAGAGAAGAACCCTGGGAGGTTGGGAGGCCACTGAGAGCTCTGATAGTTCCAGAGAAGGGTCATCAAAGTCCTTTCTTTGTTGAGCTGGATCCATTCTTTCACTGGGTTTCCTGCAGTGCTAGTGTTCAGGGAGACCCACTTAGTAGTAGAGGCTATTGGGAAATCCCTCTTTTTCCAGCTGCTCCAACAACCCCCCCTTTTTTTTCCAGGTGCTGGAGTTCACCAGAGATGAAACGCCCTAATGGGGCAGCCAATAGTGATGGCCTCTCCTTCGCTGCCCAAGCCTGCTGCAGTAAGCCGGAGGGTGCGTGAGCATCAAGGCACCGAATTTCTCCGCCAGAGCACACTCGGCTCCTCCGAAGCCTTGCTCCCAGCCACCCTCTGTCCTTCCCGTCTTGTGCAGGGTTTTGGAACTTTGGTATTGCCACATTGTGATTGGAGCAAGCATCCGGGGGCCCCCTTGCCAAGGGCAGCAGCCAATCACAGTTTTCTCCTTTAGCTGTGTTGTTTTAGGGGCAGTGAGAGGAGGGGAGCTCTCCCCTCCCTGGTTTGTTGGGTTTTTTATGTCTCTCTGTAGCCTCTTGGCGTCCCTTTCCTCCCTCCCGTCATCCCTCTCCCGAAGGGAGCAGGTCCAGTCAGTGCGAGGGCTGGACACATAAAGCACAGACCCAGGTTTCTGTAAGGGAAGAACAAATGGACCCTTTTCTTCCCTCACGTAACCGCCCTCGTCCCTCAGACTAGTCTAGAATCCACTGAAGGCTCTGAGGCTTCTCCTTCCTGCCCCCCTCTCAGCACCCCACTCCCTTCTTTGCCTGGGCCCCTGGCTGCTGTTTTTCAGGATGAAGCCCATCCTCCATCCTTGTCTCCTCCCCAGAACTCTCTCAGGCACAGGGATGAAGAAACAGGATCTGATGGAAGACCCACACTTGGACTGGGGTAGCAGACAGGCACAGGCATGCTATAATGATCTGACACAAAGACCCTGGAGCCAACCAGTGGGAGTGCTATGAGAAAGCCTAGTGGACAGTAGTTTCCTGAGGGTCTTCCTTCAGGAAGGTTGCCACCTCCCAGAGAAATGGGCCTGGGGCTAGCCCTAGAACTGGAAAGGACCTTCGAGATCATCTAATCCAACCTGATCATTTTCCAGATGAGGAAACTGGGGGCCAGAGAAGTCCATGGATTCACAAGCCTTTGGGGGGGGGGCAAAGGTGGGATTTGAACTCAGATTCCATGACTCCAAATTCAGAATTCTTCCCATTATGCCAGAAGCAGAAATAGCATCACCGGGAGAGCGATCTGCTGTTACATTGGAGATTGGTAATGGTGTGGTCGGGGATCCTCTGTAATAGTCTGGAGGCAGGATGAGGGCATGCTGGAGCATTTGCTTCTTTTACTACTCTTGGGGAATAGAACAGGGGCAAGTTGTCCATTGGGGAGCCAGTGGAGGCATAGTGGCAGTACTCTGCTCTAGATTGATTACTGGGCTAGACTCCCAAGTTTGGGATCTCTTGCCAGCCTATTTGGTGTGGGAAAAGGGAAAGGAAGGGAGAGGACCTCTAGGAGGAAATCCCATAGTCCAGTTTGGCTGTGCTGGTGGCCGGGTGAAAGAAAGGAGGGGCTCCTTCCCTCAGGAAAGCACTGGCATGGAACACCTCTAGGTGCTGAAGGGGGAAGCTTGGTGCCTATAAGTAGAAGATGTTAAACCATGAGACCTTCAGAGCTAGAGAGAACAGTGGGGGAACAACTGGTTTTTTTGTTTTTTTTAAACCCTTTCCTTCTGTCTTGGAATCAATACTGTGTGTTGGTTCCAAGGCAGAAGAGTGGTAAGGGCTAGGCAATGGGGGTTAAGTGACTTGCCCAGGGTCACGCAGCTGGGAAGTGTCTGAGGTCAGATTTGAACCTAGGACCTCCCATCTCTAGACCTGGCTCTCCATCTACTGAGCTACCCAGCTGCCACCTAACAGCTGTTTTTTTTTTTATGCAGGGTGCAGGGTGAGGGGTGGAGTTGCCCTGGGTATCACCTGCTCAGTCCCCAAAGCTGGCTGCAGAACAGAAGTGCAGGCTGAGTCCTGTTTGGGGTGGGGAAGAAACCTGTTCTCAAGAGGAAGCTGTGCAGGGGGATCTACCCAGCCACTCGTTCAATCACTGGCCTAGGGAGTTCACTCTCTCTGTCTTTTCACATTAGTAGCTTGGCACAGGGAAGGGGAGAAGCTGATTTCAGGAATCAGGAAGCTTGGAAAAGAGAATTTTTTAGAGGAGGGGCTTCCAGGTTCAGGAAAGCATCACATCTCTACTGCCCAGTTTAGGACCTGGACTTCTTATTGTTAATGGTGGGATAGTAAGAGGAAGCTTATAGCTGATCTGGGGAAACATCTCTTAAGATGATGAATTATTCTTGAAGCATTTTTCCTTAGTTGGGGGGGGGGGGAGAAAGAGAGAGAGAGAGAGAGAGAGAGAGAGAGAGAGAGAGAGAGAGAGAGAGAGAAATGAGAGAATGAGAGAGAAATGAGAGAATGAGAAATATGAGAGAGAGAAATGAGAGAATGAGAAAGATAAATGATAGAATTAAAGATGAGAGAAATGAAAGAATGAGAGAGGAGAGAGAACTGAGAGAATGAGAAATAGAGAGATGGGAGAATGAAAAAGAGGAGAGAGAGATGGGAGAATGAGAGACAAATGAGAGAATGAAAGATAAGAGAGAAATGAAAGAATGAAAGAGATGAGAGAATGAGAAAGACCAATGAGAGAATGAAAGATGAGAGAGAAACGAAAGAGAGAGAATATCTATGTGAGTATGTAGAGCAGCAGGATTTACATACTCATGATTTCTCCAGCTCCATTCCCCAAGTTGCTGCACTTTCTTCCCCAGACCCCGGGGGACCCAAAGAAGGAAGGATTCCACAATGGGTGGCCCCCCTGGGCAGTGGTTGGGCCTGGAATGTGCTCAGGTCTGCTGGCTGGCAGGCTCAGACCCTGGAATGTGCCTGCAGCTACCAGGGGGAGAGGAGCTGCTTATGAAATGTAACCAAGTTTGGAAGTGTGTGCAGAGGTTGCTAGGGGTGAAGCTGGAGTGGGGCCACAGGTAACAGAAGGCGTCTTGGCAAGGGAATGAATAATTTACAGCTGAGGAGAAGGCTACCTTTTTTTTCTCCTTTCTCTTTCTCTCCTCCCTTCCTTTTGCTCTTCTCCCTTTCCCTCTTAGCTGCCAATCTCTCCCACTCACCCAGGTCCCTTGCCCAGCAAAAAGATCTGTTTGATTTTGAGGTTCCCCCCAAGGCTTCCCTACCCCTTTGTGCCTTCCTTCTAGCTCTACATGGATAAGAAGAAGAAAGCAAAGCTCCCAAGCTACCTGACCCTTTCATCTAGAGGTGATCCCCCCCCCAGCCAGAAGGACAGCTCTTTCCTCTTCCCCAATACCAATTTGCCACAGACTAGGGGCCCAAGGGAGATCTGAGGGTCCCCACTCTGGGGGGTCCTGAAACCTGTTATTCCTCAGAGGCCAGGGAAGGGATCTGCTTTAGCAATCAGATGATCCAAAACTAAACGGAAAACGTAACACCCACCCTGCCCCAATCTCTCTTGATCCTCAGGAGAGAGGGAAGAGAAGGATGCTGGGATGGAAGTAGCCAAAGCAAGCTACATTCAGAGACTCATTTCTCCTGCAAACGAAAACTTGTTCACTTCCAGCAAAGCTGTGCAGTGTGAGAATCCATGAAAGTTCTTTTAAACAAACAAACAAAAAAAACCCCAGCATTTGGGGAATTCATATGGTGGAAACCCAATCTTGAGCTTTGTGAGTGTTGGTTGCTATGTTAGGTTTTGTTTCCACGTGTTGTTGTTGTTGTTTTTTCTTAAAGATGTTTAATAGGAATTCATATAATAAAGTCATGGTGTACTCTTAACTTTCAGTTGTGGTCTCAGTTGAGTCGGTCCAACAGGACAGGCAGGAGAAAGACTGGGGACAAGTCTGACCTCAGAAGACTTGAGGCTGCTGTCTTTCATCCTCTTTCCTCATTTTCTGGCCTCAGCTTTTATCCAGGAAGGTGCATTTCTAAGGGGTTAAGTGACTCATTTCATAAGGATGGTGATGCCTGTTTCCAGGTCGGTGGCCTCTTAATTATCTGCTTGGATTCTCCCATCACCAAGCACCTTTCCCCAGGCTGTCCTCTCCCTGTCACCCAGCCTGTGTTTGCTTAGGGAAGGTAAACTACTTCTGCTGTTAGCTTAAGCAAAACACAACTGGGAACGTTGATCTCTTACAAAAGCATTATATAATTTGGTTCCCAAATCAAATAGGAAAATTTTTTTGTATTGCCCGTGTCATATACCATTATTAGTTCAGAAAATCCAGGGAGGATTGGAGCTGATGGCGTCTTTTGGAACAAAGTCACTGACTCCATCCAAGCGCTGGGTCAGCTAGTACCTGGGCTGTTCAAAGAGCAAACAGCAAGAGACAGAGGCAAGGAAAGGCCACAAGTATCTATTGGTTACTTACTGTGTGCCACACACTGTACTAAGTGCTGGAGATACAAATACATGTGAAAAAGAGACAGTCCCTTTCATTGAGGATCTTATATTCTACTAGGGGAAGTCTGTAAAAGAGACCTAAGAAGAATTGGAGGGGAGTGGCTAATCTGCCAGGGTTTTCCCCTTAAAAGAGAGCCCTTGTTCCTTACAAGAAATTCATTCATAGGAGGAAGGGGCAGGCACACCACAAGGATGTTCTAGGGCAGCATTGGTGAAGGTTTTCAAGTTCATGTGCCCAAACTGCACTTTCAAGTTGCCTGTGAGCCCTCCACATTACCCCATTGAGTGGAGAAAGTAAGTGCTCCCTTTGGGTGCCTGGATAGAGGGACAGGGCATTCAAAAAATATAGTCTAGATGGCTCTGGGTCCTTGGGCTCTGGGAAGAGGGGGAACAGAGTAGCTCCCCAGCCTGTGCCAGTCCGGCACTCGTGTCAATCCTTCACCAATGCTGTTCTAGGGCAAGACAGTAGCTGAATCATGGAAGTGAAGTTCAGGAAAAGAATGAGGTTTAGAGCAAGTTCTGGAATTGGGTGATTTCTAAGATTTCTTCTAGTTCACAGATTTTTCAACTTGTAAAAACTTTGACTGTCTCTACTTCAAGGAATGGGGTGATTGGCTCATTTGTTCCCACTACAGATGACCAGAGCAGCTTCATGTCCTTGGGAGTAAGGGCTCTGTTGCTAGTCAGGACTGTCAGACTGAGTAGGAGTGGAACTTAGGAGTGGTTTTAAGTTGAAGGAGACTGTTTTTGGCAGAGGGAGTAATGTAGGTAAAGTGTCTGGGATGGAGAAGCATTGAACCTAGGAATCACGCAGAGAAGAAACAGGTAGGTGCCTACAAGGTCATGGGAACACAGAATGGTCCACCTGCTCAAAAGCATCTCTGGAGTGGCTTAGTCTGACATTGCCACCATTATTAAAATTGTTTGGATTAAGAAATGGGTTCTAGGAGGGCGCCATTAAAGTGCAAATGTTACCTGGGATAGTAACATATTAACTAGGCTAATATCCATTATCAGAGGATAGATTAGTACATGTTTCCCAAACGACTCTGTGGAATTCTGCCAGAAATAGAGGTTTCATGAGAATATTTCAATTCACTATTATTAAGCAAATGCTGTGTGTAAGATGGGAGACATGCAAAGATAAAAACAAAGTGCTCCTGCCTTCAAGGAGCTTACCTTTTTGTGGGGAGGAAAGGGACAAATAAAAAGCCTACACACGTGAATATAAAGTGTATACAAAGTAATTTTTTAAAAAATCTTTGCCTTCCATCTTAGGATCAATATTGGTTCTAGGAGAGAAGAGTGGTGAAGGCTAGGCAATGGGAGTTAAGTGACTTGCCCAGGGTCACACAACTAGGAAGTGTCATAGGCCAGATTTGAACCCTGGAACTCAGGTCTCCAGACCTGACTCAATCCCATGAGCCACCTAGTGGCCTCTACAAAGTAATTTAAAGAGGATAATGATAATAATTTAGATTGGGGAGAGGAGCTGGGACCAGGAAGGCAGAACCTGAGTTGGGTCTTGAAGGAAGCTGGGGTTTGGAGTCTGTGTAGAGAAGGTGAGTAGTGAGCATTCCAGTCTTTGGAAGAGGCCTAAAGGCAGGAGATGTAAGGTCATGTACAGGTACCAGCTAGCAGATCATTTTGATTCTGACCAATAATAGGGGATAATATGAAATCAGACTGGAAAAATAGGTCAGAGTCAGATTGCGAAGAACTTCAAATGCCAGACTGAGGATTTTTTGTTTTATCCCAATGGCAGTGGAGATGCATAAAAGGTTTCTGAGTAAAGATTTTATGCCCTTTTAAAAATAGAAAATGGAGGAAATATGTCTTGACCAAAGACACATGTAAAACCCAGTGGAATTACACATCAGATATGGGAGGGGGCTGAGGGGAGGGAAAGAACATGAGTCTTGTAACCATGGTTACTAAACTAAATTAGTCAATTAAATAAAATTTTTAAAAATAAATAAAATGAAAATAAAAAATAGAAAATGTATACATCAACATTTCTCATGGGTAGTCATTTGGGGAATAAACTGAAATAAATCATTTCTTCAATTGTGCTTTAACATTTTCCCAACTTCTTCTTTTCTTGGTCATTCTACCTGGTCCCTCTTCCCATCCTATCCAGCACTTATGGGTCCCTTAGGATATAGCACTGGGCTTGGAATCTGGACAACACATCTTCATGAGTTCAAATCTAGCCTCGGACACTAGTTGTGTGACCCTGGGCAAGTCACTGCCTCAGTTCTTCATCTGTACAATGAGCTGGAGAAGGAAATGGCAAACCACTCTAGTATCTCTTCCAAGAAAAACCGAAAATACCCACAAAGAGTAGGCATGACTGAAATGGAACAACAATAATTCAAGCCTATAATTATATTATTGCTAAATTCATTTGGGAAACGATAATTTAGGTTTTTGATTTATTTAGAAATGGATTGATTTTGCTGGGAAAGGAGGAATAGAAAAGTGAAGCTGGGGTTTGCTGGGCAGCTGAGACAAGGGCTGCCCAGGGGCAAAAGGGACCAAAGGAGATGCTAAAGACTTCTGTGAACTTCCACTAACAACCTCTGGGCCCAGACCTGGTTCTGCAGCTAAAACTGAGCCTGCTCCTACTCTCATTCCCTGTGCTCCCCCTATGCATGGAGTCTGCGGGAGGACTGTGGATGTGGTGGATGTGTGTGTGTGTGAGTGTGGAGCATGGGAAGAGAGAAGGGCCATCTCACTGGTCACAGGTAACACAAAGGCCCTGGAGCCTTGCTGGCAGTCCAGACTGCCTTAGGTGGAGGATGGGAGAGGAGCAAAGTGGTGGACAGAGGCAGCAAGGCTGAGGACGGGGACCCCAGAGTCTAGGAATGCCTCTTTCAGAAAAACAGCCGTTCTTGGAATGTCTCAGAAGTCAAATTCCTGGAAATGCTTTCTCTTGTGAAAAGCCTATTCACTCCCAGGGCGATAACCTTGGCATTAGCTGTTCTAGCCAGAAAAGAGTCCCTGGGATAGGCCAGAAGCCAACCCAAGAAGGAAAGTGGAGAGCAGCTGGAGGATTGATTGCCACCTGGTGGCTGCTGAAAGAGGCAACAATGCCTGGACCCTCCAAGGGCTCCAGCACCCATTTTTCCTACAGGATGCCAAAGGCATCGAGGTCCTCATCTTTTCCCCCCCCTAGATATCAAAGACACAGATTTAGAGCTAGAAGGGGCCTTAGACATCATTTAGTCCAAGTTCCTCATTTTACAGGTAATGAGATTCACGTCCAGAGGGTATCTTGCCCAAAGTCACCCAGGTAGGGCCAAGAATGAGGATTCTCTCAGGTCCGGACTTAGAATTTTAGGACTAAACATGATCTTAGGGATCATTAAGCACCGAATATAACTTGGAAGGTATGTCAGAGGCCAGCCAACCCAGTCCATCCTAGACTGAGAACACTCTAATACCACGTGCCCCAGAATGAGGGTCACCCATTCTTCCCTGAAGACCTTGGATGAATGGAACTTCACTACCTACTGGGGCAACCCATTCCACTTTTGGAGAACTCTAATTTTTAGGAAGGTTTTTTTCTTACAGCAAACCTAAATATTTCTTTTAGAAACTTCCAGCTTCCTCCTAGTTCTGCCCTCTGGGGCCAAATGGAATAATTCAAATTCTTTCATGTGTTGTTTAGAGGTTTCAGTTGTATCCCAATTTTTGTCACCCCACTTGGAGTTTTCTTGGCAAAGTTACTGGAGTGGTTCGCCATTTCCTTCTCTGGCTTATTTTACAGAGGAGGAAATTGAGGCAAATGGGGTTAAGTGACTTGCCCAAGGTCACACAGTTTAGTAAGTATCTGAGGCTAGATTTGAACTCAAGAAGATAAATTTTCCTGATAGTCTTTCAAATGCTTGAATATAGCTATCATAGCTTCCTTAAATCTCTATTCCAGGCTAAGTATTCTTACTTCCTTAAATTTGAACTATGTACAATGTGATCTCAAGAACTTTCACCAGAAAGCCAGGGATTTGAAGTCGAAGACCTCAGTGACTTTGTAGTCATGTAACCTCAGTCAAATCACTTAATGTGCCTCAGTTTCCTCATCTGTAAAATGGAATAATAATAACACTTTGCCTTCCAATTGCTGTGAGAATAAAATGAAGTATTTGGAAAACGCTTTCCAAGCCTTAAAGTGTTATATAAAGGTTATTATTGTGATTAAGCATCTTTGCCACACTCTCTAGATAATCCTTCTAGATAATGGATCAGTGTCTTTTCTAAAATGTGGCATCAAGATCTGCACACTCCACTCCAGATAATGAGGTCTGACCTGGACAGAATGCCGTGGGCTTATCACGTTCCTGGTTCTGGCTGGACAAATCTGTGTTGGTTCATATTGAAGTACACTGTATGGGAAAACTCCCAGATCTTTTTTTAAACAAACGGCCATCTAGAGAAACTGAAGTGACTTCCTCAACACCCCAAAGCCAATTAAGGGCCAAGCCATGGGTGCCCACATGCCAGCTGGCACGTGGGCACCCATCACTTGGCCCCTGGTAGAGGGCTTTGAAAAAAAAAGTCAAGGTAGTGTTAGTGGAGTGGGATGTGTGTAGAATATGGAATTAGAATTGGGTCTAAATCCCAGCACTGATGGCTAAGTCCTGGCAAGTCATTTAACTTTCTTGAATCTTGGCGTCCTCATCTGCCCAGTGGGGAAATAGGGCATTCCCTGTAACTGAAGGCATCTGGCGTGAATTCCTTCATTTGGTGGCAAAGGTATAGCCAAGATCCTTGGATCCTTTGGTGGTTAAATTCTCTCTGGGAGTGATAACAAGGTAACTCTGAATACATGATGGAGAAGAGAAAAAGGAGGAAGCCCACACATCGCAGGACAGCTAGGTGGCACAGTGGACAAAGTGCTAGGCAGGCGCCAGGAAGATTCTTCTTCCTGAGTTCAAATCTGACTTCAGACACTTACTAACTAGGGGACCCTAGGCAAGTTACTTCACCCTGCTTGCCTCAGTTTTCTCAACTGTAAAATAATAGTAATATTTATTAAGCACCCAGTACGTGGCTAGCTATGTAATGAAGCAGAGAGAACAGAACCTGGAGTCAGGAAGATTCATCTTCCTGAGTTCAAATCCAGCCTCAGACACTTACAAGCTGTGTGACCCTGGGCAAGTCACTTTACCCTGTTTGCCTTAGTTTCCTCATCTGTCAGATGAGTTGTAGAAGAAAATGGCAAACCAGCTGTGTGACCATGGCAAGTCACTTAAACCCACTAGTCTCAGTTTCCTCCTCTGTAAAATGAGCTAGAAAAGGAAATGGCAAACCACCCTGGTATCTTTGCCAAGAAAACCCCAAATGGGGTCATGAAGAGTCAGACACAACCGAAATGACTAAACAACAACTGTGTACAAGACTTGTATGTCCCAAAGGGAATTATTATGGGATGATCTCTACAAATGATTGGGATGCTGTTATTTCTCCAAATCTGCATCCAGCCTAGGTGGTAGGATGACAGCTCCAAAGACAGCATCCTGTCTTTCTCTTTTTGTACAATAAAAGTTCCATCTCTGAAATGTGTCCGGAACGTGCTCCCTCTTTTGGGGGTGGGGGAAGAGTTCCAGCATGGGAATCAGTGGGGAGCTAGGTATTCTGTTGCCTTGGTTTCCATATGTATGCTTTGAGATCTCTGGGCACACTAAATTGGCCAAGGGGAAGGAGACATGAAATGAGTATGTTTCTCAATTGACTCAAAGTTAGCTAACCAGAAAGGGTTATTTAGCTTCAGGTGTCATGGGGCTATGGAACCCCACCCAGGCTATTAAGTTATAATTAGGGAAACCAGAAGAAACTTCTCCACTAGTTTTAGGGATGAGAACAAAAGAAAGGGAGAAACAATTATTAGTTTTTATACCCTTACCGTCTGCCTTAGAATCAATACTGTGTATTGGTAGATACCAGGCAGAAGAGTAGTAAGGGCTAGGCAATGGGGGTCAAGTGACTTGCCCAGGGTCACACAGCTGGGAAGTGTCTGAGGTCACATTTGAGCCCAGGACTTCCTGTCTCCAGGCCTAGCTCTCAATCCACTGAACTACCCAGCTGCCCCCTGAGAGAAACAATTAAAACAATACTGGTATACTGAATAATAGGCAATTTCGATGGGCATAAATCTTCCCAGGCCAGTGCTGGAGGGTGGCCTTGGGTCATTCCTTCCTTGAAAGATCAAAGGCTTTTGGAGGGGCATATAACCACCCCCCTCCCCAAACTGGGATTCTGCATATGAATGCTGACTCGGATTCTCTCCAGCAAGGGTTCTTCTCTTTTTGTGCTATGTCAGGACCCCCCTGGCAGTCTGGAAAAGTCTATGGACCCCTTCCTAGGATGTTTTTAAATGAACTGAACTAAATGTTAACTATTAGTTAAAGTTTAGTGAAAATAAAGCGCATTTTTTTTCTCTGGTCCAAGTTAATGAATCCCCTGAAATGGATCCATGTACTGCTGGGCTGGGGCTGGGCCCCCAGATTCATTAACCTCTCTGGGAAGAAGGAAAGCAACTCCCAGAAACAAGGATCCTAACAAGGAAGGGGTAAGGGAAGGGCCTTAGCAGCTATGTAGAAATGGGTTTATGTATTCACATTTTCTGGTAAGCAATAGCGATTCATTGACATTCCCCGGAGGAAAGATGGCACTTGTGAGTGCAAACTTCCAAGAAGCAAACACAGCCTCAAAGGCATCATCAGAAAAAGGTCACGTAAAGCACAAGCCTAGAGCTTGGAAAGGAGTCCTGGTTGTTTTCATTTTAATAGGCCTGGCAACAAAGAGGAATGATGGTGTTTGCATCACTTCCCTCGTCCAGGGGCTAGGAAATACTTGGCAAACTTGGAAATTTTTTAGGGTCTCCTTTATACCCCCCACTCTCTGGGGAAGATACAAAGGGTCATAGAGAAGCAACAGCGATGGCTGAGCATACGTCTCCAGACTCAATTCAGGTCAGCAAACTTAATATCACAAAATTATCAGGGGCATCTGGGTAGCTCAGTGGATGAAGAGTCAGACCTAGAGATGGGAGATCCTGGGTTCATATCTGGCCTCAGACACTTCCCAGCTGTGTGACCCTGGGCAAGTCACTTAACCCCGGGGGCATTGCCTGGCCCTTACCACTCTTCTGCCTTGGAACCAATACACAGAATACAATATACAAATCCTAAGACAGAAGGTAAGAGTTAAAAAATATTGTCAGCTTTGTACAAAGCATTGTACTTGGAGCTGGAGAAGACAAAATGTCTGCTCTCAAGGAATTTATCTTCCAAATAGTATTATATATATGTATATATATAATATATATGATATATGACATGTAACAAAATAATATATACACACAAGTACAAGGATAAGCAAGATGAAAGGTAAACTATAAAGCCCTTTCCAATCCCCTATATCTATTTGTATTTTCTCTCTCCTGAAATTATTTTATATTTACTAATCTTGGTACATAGGCCCATTGGAAAGAGTGCTGGGCTACCTATTCCACATAGAACAACCTATGTGACCTTTGGCAAGTCATGTCACTGCTCTTAGCCTCAGTTTTCCCATCTGTAAAATGTGGAGTTTGGACTAATGACCTCAAAGGTTCTCTCCAATTCAAACAAGTCCATGGCCATAAGCAATACAAACTGAATGAAGAATGCAAAGTGAAGACAGGAATGATTTTTTTTTAAACCCTTACCTTCCATCTTGGAATCAATACTGTGTATTGGTTCCAAGGCAGAAGAGTAGAAAGGGCTAGGCAATGGGGGTCAAAGTGACTTACTCAGGGTCACACAGCTAGGAAGTGTCTGAGGCCAGATTTGAACCCAGGACCTCCGGTCTCTAGGCCTGGCTCTCTATCCACTGAGCCACCCAGTTGTCCCAAGGAATAATTTTTAAAAAATAGTAAATGCTTAATAAATTTGTTGAACTGAATTAAATATTGAGTTCAAAATACCTATGAGACAGCAGCAGAAAGTTGGCAATGCAGGACTGGGGTTCAAGAGAGAACGGAAGACAGTGTTCATTATTCAGATTTGGGAGTCATTGGTATAGATCTATGGATGAGATCACCGAGAGAAAGAGTTGGGGGAGAGCCAAGAAGAAGAAGCAGGCCACAGTCCTGAAGGGATATCCATGCCAAGAGGTCAGAAAATGCAAAGTTACTCAGCCAAGAAAAATGAAGAGCCAGGAAGGAGGCAGACCGAAGGAGAACGAGGAGAGAGCAATGTCCAGGGAGAAAGGTTCAGTGTCAAAAGCTACAGAGAAGGCAGGAGATGAGGAGCAGAAGGACCATGAGCACACCAGCATCTTCAGAGGCAGCTGCAGCAGGAGGATGTTGTCTTGGGGATGGACAAGAAGTGATTGGGAAGTCTAGCCAGTGAATGCTGACTGTTCTTCCCAGGGATCCACAGAGGAAGAGATATATATATATATATATATATTTGGCAAGATCAAGTAAAGGATTTAAAAAAATTTTTTTTCAATGAACAAAAATCTATTTTTCTCCTCTCACTTCCCCCACCTGTTTTTAGAAAGAGAAAAACAAAACCCTTGTAAGGAATATGCATGGTCTGCATTCTCGTGTTGGTAATGTTCAAAAATACGTGTCTCAGTCTGCACGGGAGGCGCTCACCTCTCTGGCAGCAGGTGGACATCACGCTACGGCATTGGTTCTTTGGCTTTGCATTAAGCGGAGTTCTTAAGTCTTTCAAAATGGTTTGCTTCTATAATGTTGTTGTTGTACAATTTGTTCTATTTATTCAAGTAAGGGATTAAATTTTTTTCCTTAGCTTTAATATTTTATTTTTCCCCCAATTGCACATTCATTTTTAAGGATTCTTTCCCTTTCTCCTCTCCTTCCCCCTTGAGACAGTAAGCAGTTGGATACTGGTTATACATGTGCAGTCATGCAAAACATATTTCCATATTAGTCATGTTGGGAAAGAAAACACAGACCAAAAGAAAAAACCCCACAAAAAAGATAAAGACAGGGAAAAATAGTATGCTTCAATTTGCATTCAGACTTCATCGCGCCTTTCTCTGGAGGTGGATAGCATTTTCCATCACGAGTCCTTTGGAATTGTCTTAGATCTTCGTGTTGTTGCTAGACTAGCTAAGCCATTCACAGTTGATCGTTGTACAATATTGCTGTTGCTGTGTACAATGTTCTCCTAGTTCTGCCAAGTGAAGGATTTAAAAAAAACAAAACTCTTCCCTTCTGTCTTGGAATAGATACTAAGTATTCGTTCCAAAGGAGAAGAACAGTAAAGGCTAAGCAATGGGGCTTAAGTGACCTGCCCAGGGTCACACAGCTAGGAAGTGTCTGATGCCAGATTTGAACCCAGGACTTCCTATCTCTAGGCCTGGCTCTCCATCCACTGAGCCCCCCAGATGTCCCTCCACTGCAGGATTTTTTAAGGCTAGCATAGAACTGAGAAAGTTGGTGGATATCCAGTAGAGAGCCTACAGATAAGGGAAAGGTAAGAAGATTGAAGGGGAGAGAAAGGGCATCCATGGGCAAGCTACTGGAGGCTTTAGGAGAAGACAGAATTGAGGGCAATAATAGCCCAGGACTTAGTCTTGGAAAGAAAAGGATGTATTTAGGGATGAAAACAAAAGAAAGGGAGAAGCAGTGAAACAACCTAGGTATATAGAATAGTGGCCATTTTATATGGGAATAAATCTTCCCTGGGAGGCCACCTAGAAATTGCCTAGCCTAGGGAGAAACAATTAAAATGACATAGGTACAGAGAATAGGAGCCCATTTATCTGGGTATAAATCTTCCCTGGGAAGCCATCCTCAAAATTACTGCAGGGTGGCCGTGGGCTGTTCCCCCCAGTAAAGATCAAAGGTTTATGGAGGTGCCTTTCCTCCTTAGAGAAAGCACTAGAAGAGAAGAAATGGGTGAAGGTGTGAAGGATTGAGTGTGGAATAAAGAAAATGAGGAAAACCCGTCATAGGTAGTCTAGATTTTCTCAGTCAAGAACACTCACAGGAGTATATGTTTGGGGGGGGGGGTTGGTTTTATAAGATTATACACTTACAAAAATGAATAATACAGAAATATGTTTTGTGTGATAATATACCTATAACCCAGATCGAATTGCTTGCCAGCTCTGGGAGGGGGAGAAAAGAAGGGAAGGAGACAATTTGGATCATATAATTTTGGAAAACTTATGTGGAAATTTGTTACTAAAATTAAAAAAATCCAAATTAAAAAATGTCTACTGAGAAGGAAGAGGAGGGTGATGGAGGCTTGAGGAGAGAAGAAAAGATTAGGATAAAAAGACCCTAAGAATAAGAGAGAAAGGATAAAAAAGATGAAAAGAAAAAAAAATTTGTGTAGTAGTAAGGGCCCCATTGAGATTGGATAAACTGAATTTCTAGTGGAGCTAATCAGCACAAGGTGATGACGACTTGAGTTTGAATCCTACCATTGATACTAGCTACATGACCCTGAGGAAGCCTCTTAACTGGACCCCTGTTTCCTCATCCGAAAAATAAGATGGTTAGACTCAGATCCTTCCCAACTCTAAATCTGTGGTCCTATGACTTCTTCCAGCACTGTCTACCAGTTTCTGAAGATGAGGAAAAGATATGAAGATGTGTAGGGTTGGAGGAAGTAGGAGGGGAGGGCGATCCAGGATTGAAATCTGGAAGGAAGTGAATGATACTAGGGACAATAGGCAAGATAAGGGTGGAGGACAATTATAATTGATATACTATAGTTACAATAATAATATATTAATATCAACACTGAATATAGGCATTGCCAAATTAATTATATATTTATGTTTATATAATAATTATATATTATATAAATTACATAAATCTATAAATTATAAACAAATATAGAAAATATAGAAATTATACAACTATAAATAAATTCTATTTATAGATTATATAAATTATTTTATGACTATAGAAATCTCATATTATATAAATTATATAGAATATGAATGATATAAAATATATTATATAAATTATATATTAAATAAGTTATAAATAAATGATATAAATAAAAAATTGAATAAATTATAAATACAAATTCTATATAAATATAAGTAAATTATATAACTGAATAACATTATATAAAATAATATAGAAATGACATAAAATATTAAATAAATTCTATATTATATAAATTAGCTATAATATATAAATTTTATAAATATATCACTAATTATTATCAATAAAATACAAATTCTATGTTATATAAATTATATGAGTTAAAATGTATTTAATATTAAAATAATATTAATATATCATATGTTATATAATAATGTAGTTAATGATTAACTATAGGGTCAAGAATTATTAAGGGATGAGAAAGGAGTGGCAGCAGGGATGACTGAATGAACATGAAGAGATGAGGGGCTGAAGGTTGATGTAAGGATGAAGAGCTTAGAAGAAATGAGGCTGAGGCAGAAGCAGGGGGTTATTATCTGTAAAAAGAGAGAGAGAGACAGAGAGAGAGACAGAGAAAGAGGGAGGGAAGGAGGGAGGGTGAGGGAGGGTAGCTGAGTAAAGGTGGCAGAAGGAGGCTCCAAAAGTGGCAATGGGCAATAAAGAGAAAGGCACCTATTCCTGCAGGCCTTGTGGATGTGCAGGGGGTGAGTCTCATAGACTCAGAGCTTGAAGGGACCTTAGTAGCTATCTAGTCACTATCTCATTTTCCTGAGTTTAAATCCAGCCTTGGACCCTAGCTGTGTGACCCTAGGCAGGTCATCTCATCCTGTTTGCCTCAGTTTCCTAATCTGCCAAATGAACTAGAGAAGGAAATGGCAAACCACTCTGGTGTCTTTGCCCAGAAAACTCACAAATGCTGTCATGAAGAATTGGACATGACTGAAAAATGATTGGTGACAACAACAGACTGAGGCCCAGACAGGAAAAGTGATTTGCCCAAAGTTACACAGGCAGCAAATGCCAGAGTCAGGACTGGAACCTAGGTCCTTTGACTCTGAGCTGCAGGAGTTGCTCATTGCTCCATTGCCCCTTGCCTTCCTCTTTGGGAGCTCCTTTGTCTCCTCATTCCCTCATATTCTCCATCTCTTTCCACTTGATCCTATCTTCCAAGTTCTGACATTTTATCCTTCAACTATTTTTTTAAATTAAAAACATTTTTACTGTTATCTATAAAGGTTAAAATTAATGATTGGACAATGATTATATGAAATTATGTGGTTGCCAGTATTTATTATATCTTGGGTCAGAAATGTATTTATAAATATTTACAAATAGAGAGGAAACAATAAAGAAGAGAAATGTGAGGGGGATAGAGAAGTTATCCATCCTATCAACCTAAATGTTTTGCTCCAGGTCTGCTTAATCTAGGCAGAGATTAATTAGCTCTCAACCAGGAAGGCCGGTAGTGAGTAACCACTCTGCCTCCTCCAAGATGGAAGCTAGTCTCTCCAGAAGCTAGGAAAGGGGTCAGCCTTTTACTCACCCAATGAAGTAATCCAAGAGTCAGAGTCTAAGTAGAAGCTGTGCTTTGAGCCCACTATCCAAGTCATAGTCTCCAGCAAAGCTCCCTAGAAGACTAAGACTATCTCCAGGAGACAATCTCTTCAGACAATCTTCTCAAAGATACCCTGAAGGAGTTTGGGGTTTGCTTTTTATGGTGACTTCTTGTCCCCTCCCCTCTTCACAGGGGTCAAATCACAGTTTCCAAATTATCTAGCACTGCCCAGAACACAGAGTCTGTAGGACCAACTTTTCACTTTTTGAAGGTTAAGCTCTCATCAAAAAGATTCACAGATTCTAGTCTGATTGAATTTCTAAGGGTGTGAATTCTCTAAGTGCCTAGCTAGCTTCTCACCTAGTACTAAGTAGGGTGTTTAATCTTTTGTTTATTCAATTCAAAAGTAGATAAGGGGGGGGGAGTTAATCCTGTTTTCAGTCTAGTGAAGTACTAAATAGGGGTACTTAAGTTAGTGTTAACTCAGAATAGACAATAGAGTAAAGAATTCTCTTGCATATCTATCATATTAAAATTCTCAGGTATCTCACTCCTTCCCTCTCCTCCCTGTGCCTTTGACAGCATCATTTGACTAAAAAATAAAATGTATTATAGACTCTGTCTTTCATGTTTCTATTTTTTATTGCTTTCTCCAGAGGTGGACCTTCACAAGTTATTCTTCAAACGTTATTTCCGTAGCTGTATGTAATGTTCTCTTTGTTCTCCTCATTTCAGGCTTTATAATTTCATGTAGGTCTTTCCATGTTTTGGGTTTTTTTTTAATTTACCTTTCCATCCCTTTTTATAGCATAGAAGCATTCTATCACAATCAGATGTCACAACTTGTATAGCCATTCCCCAATGGATAAACATCTCAATTTCCAGTTCTTTGCCATTACATAAAGAGTTGACATTATATATATATAACCCTTACCTTTTCTTAGAATCAATACCGTGTCTTGGTTCCAAGGCAGAAGAGCAGTGAAGGCTAGACAAAGGGAGTTAAGTGACTTGCCCAGGGTCACACAGCTAGGAAGTGTCTAAGACCAGATTTGAACCCAGGAATTCCAGTTTCCACTCAGCTGACCCTTAAAATATTTTAGAACATATAAATTCTCTTCCTTCTCCCCTGATCTCTTAGTAGTAGTATTGCTGGGTCTAAGGGTAGACACAGTTTTATAGCTCTCTGGGCAGAGTTCCAAATTGTTCTCCAAAATGGTTGAATCTGGTCACAGTTTCACCAGCATCCTTCAACTCTTTCACCATAAGGACACAAATAGGCAGTACTTACTACGCACCAGTGTTTGTTGGGTATCATGGAAATGTCAAAGTGGTCTGATTTCTGTCCTCAAGGAAACCACCAGGAGAAGGGGAAGAGGGCCAAGGGAACACATTCATTCAACAAACATCTCATCAATATTTTGTGTTTGGGGCACTTAGAGGAGGAACAGAAACAGTCAAAAAACCAGGACCTTGCAGAGAGTACAGTAACAACACTGAATCACTGCCAGGGGATCAATGCAGGGTCCTGAGGCAAGGGCATTTAGAAGAATTGCACACCCAGGGGCACCTGCATTAAAAAAAAATAATCACCCTTCCTTTCTGTCTTAGAATGGATGCTATCAGTTCCAAGGCAGAAGAGCTGTAAGGGCTAGGCATTGGGGATTAAATGACTTGCCCAGGGTCACACAGCTAGGAAGGGGCTGAGGCTGAACCCAGGACCCCTAGTCTCCAGGCCTGGCTCTTGGCCCTGATATCTCTGTTAATGAAGAAGGTCCCCCAGACCTTTTGTTATTTGTTTCATTAACTTAGCACCTCATGCTTTTAAATCCTCTAGGAAGGCTCTAAATGAGAAGCCATCTACGTCTATTTTGGAGATGAGAAGACTGAGGCCTAAAAAGGATAAATGACTTGCCCAAAGTTACATAAGGAGTAAAGCCAGTGCTCAAATGCAGACCTATTAACTCCATAGGTAGGATATTATATTGGCTTTTGAATCCAATCACTGGGCTGCTAGGTGGTGCAGTGGAGATAGTGCCAGGCTTTGAGACATCAGGAAGACTCTTCTTTATGAGTTTGGATCCAGCCTCAGACACTTCCTAGCTGTGTGACTCTGGACAAGTCACGTCAGCCAAGTTTGTCTCTGTTTCCTCATCTGTAGAATGAACTGGAGAAGGAAATAGCAAATCACTCTAGTATCTTTGCCAAGAAAATTCCAAATGGGGTCATGAAGAGTTGGATGTGACTGAACTACAACAAAATCCAATCTTTTCAATTAAAACATTAAAAAAAAAAGTTTTCTTGATGTCTTTTACACAAGTCACTTCCTCAAATTCTGCCTTACAGAACCCTCATTTTTCATGAAGAAAAAGTTAACCAAAGCCAGACAATTCAGAAACCGAGTCTGACTGCATGCAGGCAACATTTTAGACTCTTTCCCCGGGTCTTTGCCAAGGGGAGGGAAGCATGTTTGTTCCATCATTTGCCCTCTGGAACCAAGGCCAATTGACTGACTTTGAGTTCATATTTCCTGTGTTTTTGTTTTCATTTACATTACTGAAGTCCCTTTATAGATGGTCCTTTTGTGTCTACTCACTTCCTTCCACACCAGTTCATACAAGTCTAGCCATAATCCTCTGAATTCCTCTCATCCATTGTCTCTCATGTCACAATAATATTGCAGCCATATACGGGCAGCTTGGTGGCACTGTGGATAGGGTGCCAGGCCAGGAATCAGAAAGACTTGTGTTCTTGAGTTCAAATCTGGCCTCAGACACTTACTGGCTATGTGACCCCGTCACCCTATTTGCCTCAGTTTCCTCATCTGTCAAATGAGGGGGAGAAGGAAATGGCAGACTACTTCAGCATCTTTTCCCAGAAAACCCTGTATGGGGTCATGAAGAGTCAGACATGACTGAATGCCAACAACAATGAACATCCCATACCCAATGATTTGTTCGCCCATTTTGCAGTTGGAGGGCATCCATGATGCTCCCAGTTGTTTGGTGGTTTTTTCCTAGTACAAAAACTGCTTCTAAGAACCCACCCCCCATTTTAAAGAAGAGAAAACAGAGAGCCAGCAAAGGAAACAATACTATGAAAGTAGTAACAGAGCTAGGGAAAGCTGGAGATTTTAAAAATATGCCTAGAAGGCTTTGTACCTTTGTGGAAGATCAGACAAAGGAGTGAAAACTGTCCCTGGAGATACTGAGTTATGTGTGTTATCAGAAATTTGCTAATATTCTGTACTTTCCTTTGCATAATAATATGCTTATATAACATACACTACATATGATATATATCTTGTATACTATAATACATATATACAATTTATATACATTTATATAATATAGAATGTGTATAATAATAGCTAGCATTTATATAGCACTTAAAAACCCCAAAACTTCCCTTCTGTCTTAGAATCAATACTAAAAATTGGTTCCAAGGCATAAGGGCTGGGCAGTTGAGGTTAAGTGACTTGTGCAGGGTCACAAAGCTAGGAAGTATCTAAGGTCACATTTGAACCCAGGACTTCCCAACTCCAGGCCTGGCTCTCTATCCACTGAGCCACCTAATTTATTTATATAGCACTTGTAACAGTTAAAATTTAGGGGAGACTGAGGTAGGTAGAAATTAGTTTCTCTCTGCAAGGAGTATCATATTTTAGAGGTTTATTAAAGGTTAAGGATTAAAGAAAATACAGAATAAGAAACACGTGCTTAGGCCAGAGAGGCCTAGACAAGACCTCACCTACATTATGAAAAGAGCCATGTCTGCTCCAAAACAGAAGTCCAAAAGACCCCTCAATAGGCGGAGAACTCCTTTAAATAATCATTTGTGTTCTCGCCCAGGCGAGAATTCAGTGTGATTACAAAGCGCTCTGGGGACGTGGAGAAAAGGATTCTGGGGATTGGAGTCCTGAATTCGAGTCTATTTTTACACACTTTAAGGTTTGCAAAGCACTTAGCAAATATCTCATTTGCTACTATAATAATCCTATTGTTATTATTACAATCTTACATTGTAACTACATGTACTATAACATTTTACAGGTGAGGAAAGTAAGGCAGGCAGAGGTTCAGTGACTTGATCAGTCATACAGCAGCTAGTAAGTGTTTGAAGCTGTATTTGAACTCTGATCTATCTGATTCCAGGCCATCTGCTTTGTCTATTGTGCCACTGTGTGTGTATGTGTGTGTGTGTGTGTGTGTGTGTGAGAGAGAGAGAGAGAGAGAGAGAGAGAGAGAGAGAGAGAGAGAGAGAGAGAGAGAGAGAGAAAAGAGAGAGAGAGAGAGAAAAGAGAGAGAGAGAGAGAGAGAGAGAGAGAGAGAGAGAGAGAGAGATAGTGAGCAAGAGCGTGTGAAACAATGTATTTATTAATCTATTACATTGAGTCAGGCACTGCGCTAAGCACTGGGGATACAAAAGGAAGCAAAAGACAATTCCTACTCTCCAGAATCTCACAATCTAATAGACCTAAACTGACACTTTGGGACCTGAAGGATGATAAGTAAAAATGTGGTTGTCTCTGAGCTAAGCGGCAGCAAGAGGAGTTTCTACCTCAGAGAGGATGACCACTGGCAGAAAGATGAATCCTAACACCAGCTGGGCTTGACCTAGAGGGGATTATTGGGACAGTACAGAGAAGAGGTGAAATGTAAAATTCCTATTCAGCAGTCCTGCTGCAGTGCACATCTCAGTATCCTGGAATAGGGTATTTAACACTATTTTTGTTACTGCTGTGGCTTGTTTAAATTTTCTGTCAATGCACACTTGTATATTTAGCAATCCTTTTATGCAGAGCAAATACATTTCTGTCCTCTACCTGATTCTATATTGCATGCTGAAAAATCTTCTACTCCTTTTTGGGAGACTAGATAGGAACTAAATCTAAGCTACAAGTGCTTTTCACCCTTGGTCCAGGGTAGGAGTACAGAGAGGTAGTGACAACTAGACAAAAGAGCCTGACCCTTCTCTTTAGAGACCCTGGATCCCTCAGGCCTGAAGCTGCTCCAGGTGCATGCACAGGTCCAGAGCTGAGAGTCTCTTGAATGTAGAAAGGGAAAGAGTGAGAGCCCCAGCACCCTGGGGCTTATAATTGTTACATGATGGCTAAAGAGAAGGGTAAGACTTTCATGAAATGATGCCCAGAGAAATGAAGAGAACTAGGAAGAAAATGTTGCTGTTCAGTCACATCTGACCCTTCGTGAGCCCATGGACTATACTGTCTTTGGGATTTTCTCAGCAAAGATATAGGAGTGGTTTACCATTTTCTTCTCTGGTGGATTAAAGTAAATAGAGATTTAAGCGACATACCCCAGATCACACAGCTAGTAAATACCTGAGGTCAAATTTGAATTCAGGTCTTCCTCATTCCAGTCCCAGTTCTTTATCCACTGTGCCACCTAGCTGCCTTAAGAAAAATAATATATAATAGAGTCAATTTACATTGACTATAAAAACAATCAAAAGACCCAAACTGAATACTGTGAAATTATAGACTATGAGTGGCCCCAAAGAAGAAACATAAAGATGTACCTCTCTCTATTTCTTGCAGGGCAGGGATGATGGGAGTGCAAAATTGCATATAATAGACTCAGTTGATATGTGAGTTAGTTTACCTCTTTTTTATTCTGTGTCACAAGGTACTGTGCTATAGGTGGCATTTTGTGAGAAATGAAGAAGAGATCAATAAAAAGTTTAATTTTAAAAAGTAGCCATTACACATACTTCCCTAGTGGGCACCATTTGGCAACAAATCTTTGCTGGGATCACATTCCTGGGATCAGATAGTCATGGCATTTTTGCCATGTTCTACACCTTCAGTATTAGAAAGGGTTGCCTTCAGTGCTCTCAGAGCCATTGGCCCACAGATTCATTTTTGACTCCATGGATGGTTTGTTTCCAGCTCCTAATGAGTCAGGTTTCCTGGGTGGCCTCTGTTCCCTCAGGGCCTCCACAGCTGGTATATTAGTAAGCCTCTCCATCCAGCCCTTCCATCTTCTCCCAGGAGATATTTTCCTCAAAGTACTATACTTTTCTACTAAGGAGAAGGCATTCTCTCACTTGGTAAGACTCTACTGATTTGACACTATTTTGATGAATCAATTCCCCCCTCCCCCCCCCCATTTGTGGTTGTTTAGGTGTCTCCTCGTATCTGCATTTCAAAGCCAGATCTGTATATATATACGTTTATTAGTCATTCTAACATGACTTGAGCTGCTTGAGGGGTGGCCTTAAGTCATTAAAGATTCAGGGAGTTGCATTTCTTCCCACTCAGGGAAGAGACAAAGTATCAGAATTGGAGAGTGGAGTTTTTAAGTTATGATGGCAATTAAAGTTGTTGGGTTGTTTTTGTTTTTCTGTAGAGGAACTCCAGGAGAGGAGAGACAGAGAGAGATGGAGAAACAGACAGAGAGGAGACAGGAAGAAGAAGAAAAACAGACAGACAAGAGAGACAGAAAGAGAGGAGAAAGAGAGGGGAGAAGGAGAAGAGGAAAGAGAAGAGACAGGAGAGAGAGGGAGAGAAAAGAGCAAAGAGGGAGGGAGGGGAGAAAAAAGGAGGGATGAGGGAGAGAGGAAGTTAGAAAGGCTGAGACAGACACAGAGAGAAATAGAGATAGAGACAGAGAGAGATTGATGGAGAAACAGAGGAGAGAAGAAAAACAAAACAGACAAGAGAGAGAGGAGAGAGAAAAGGGGGGCAAGGAGAGGAGGAAAGAAAAGAGACAAGAGAGAGAGGGAGAGAAAAGATGTTAGAAAGAGCAGGAGGGGAGAGGGGAGGAAAAAAGAGGGGAGAGGCAGAGAGGGAAAGAGGGAGAGACAGACAGAGACAGAGCAAGGGAGAGTCAGAGAGACAGACAGACAGACAGACAGACAGACAGACAGACAGACAGACAGACAGATGGAGAAAGGCAGAAGGAGGGAGAGGAAAGAAACATACAGACAGGTCAGAGAAAGAGAGCAGCAGAAGCTAAAAGATGAATTTCAGAAGACTGATTGTAAGTCCTGTTAGTGGCTGAGGTCTTCCCCCTCTCCTCTCCCCCCTTTGTTCTCCACCCAGTTTACTGTAAGTGAGTTCAGCCAGGAGTGAGCGAATTGAAACACTATTGAATTTGTACCATTCTCTGCTTCTCCCATATATCTCTTGTTGCATATCATGGAATATTTAATATTAATATTGCTATTTAAACATTTCCTCACTACTTATTCGCATTTTAAAAAATTAGTCACTCAAGAGAGTTCTAGTTGGGTACTGAATTGGTATTTTTGCCCTAGATTGGGTGATGACAGGGAAAACTTGTGGATTAGTACATATTCAGCTGGCTGAGAGGATACTCTTCTGGCATGTCACTCAATAGGCTGTCTGGAGGCTCAGAAAGTTTATGAGTTTTATTTATAATCCGTATTTTTGAGTCTTCTCGGTTGCAGAGAAAGGAAGCCAAGTGGCCTCGGCCCCTTGCCCCAAGCCTGGGGGGTGGTGGTGGTTAGAGATAAGCGTGATTAACTCTGCCCATTTCCCCTGAAGGGAGGAAAGTGAAAAGTGATGTTTATCCAAAGTGACTTCCACAGTGACATCTGCTGGGCATTATATTCATTTATTCAAACTGCAAGCCTGAGGTTCTCTCTTCTGCTGTCCTTTTGGGTTAAGTTCTTAAGGCAGAAAGTGCTGTTTTAGAGATTGGAGTTCCTGAAGTTTGTTGTTCTAGGATTTAATTGCTATCGAGAACTTCTTTTTCAACTGTACAAAAAAAAAAAAAGAGTTTGAACCAGAAGAGCTCATGTCATCGTTCAATTGTCATTGAGGAATTATATGGCCAGGAGGGCATATATTTGAGGGATGATCAATTCTGAACCTGCAAAAGGCAACGGAGGATGGAAAAAAAGATAGGAGACCTGGAATCGACTTTGGGTCAAGACAGAAATATGGGGGCTGTAAGAAAAAGGGCTGCGGGCAGCTAGCTGGCATAGTGGATAGAGTGCTGAGCCTAGAGGCAGGAAGCCTCAACTTCCTGAGTTCAAATCTGACCTCAGACATTTATTAGCTGTGTGACCCTGAACAAGTCACTTAGCCCTATTTGTCTCAGTTTCCTCATCTGTCAAATGAGCTGAAGAAAGAAATAGTAAACTGCTCCAGCATCGTTGCCAAGGAAATCCCAAATGGGGTCACAAAGAATTGGACATGACTGAAAAGACTGAATAGCAACAAAGAAAAATGGCTATGCCAGATTCTCATAGTTCCTAGAGCTATCCAAACACGTTAAAATAAACTGAGGAAAAGACCACAGCTTGAGGAGTGGTTATAGTGAAATATCTTAAAGTCATCATTGTAAATTCTTCCAGTCTACTAGAAACAGAGATAGTGCTTTGGAAACTTAGGATGGCCACAGGTACATAACCAAAAACTTCCAGTCTTAGGACTGCTTTTTCCAATTTGAAGGACTGAATTTGAACATCCTACATCTAACATTCTTAGCTCTTTCTCAGTTGATGTAAGCAAATACAACACTGCTACACTGACAAAAGCAGTTAGCTGGTCAAATCTACATAAGACTATAATTATGAGGGGGAAGCTAGGTGACTCAATGGATTGAGAGCCAAGTCCAGAGAAAGGAGGTCTTGGGTTCAAATTTGACCTCAGACACTTTTTTGCTATGTGACCCTGGACAAGTCACTTAACCCCCATTGCCTAGCTCTCACTGCTCTTCTGCCTTAGAACCAATACATATTACTGATTCTAAGACATAAGGTAAGGGTTTAAAAAAAAAAAGACTATAATTATTCTAGTGTCTAGAAACTCAAAATGTTTTTTTTTTTTTAATTTCCTGAGCTGTTCAGGAAAACACATGGATGTATGCTTATCTTAAACACATTCCAAGAGTCTCAGGAACTTGGGCATATATTCGAGGGCTATGAGAACTTCTCATAGGTCTTTCTTTGAAATCAAGACTTTAGTAAGCATAAACTAATAAAATGTTAATGATGCAGATGGTTAAATGTGTGCCAGAGTAATTCTTGGTAGCAGCCCGGTTTTAAAGCTAAGAGGGTTCTTGTTAGTCTCCTACTCTAATTCCCTCTCATTTTCAAGATGAAGAAACTGAAACTCAAGAGTAGTGAATAACTCATTCAAGATCATATATATAGAGAATAAGAAAGTTGGGACTTGAATCTGGGTCTCCAATTCAAAATCCAGTGCTCCAAATACAATAACACACATGCATCATCTCCCTTACATGGTGGTTGGGGGGGGGAGCCTTATAAACCTTAAATTGGCCTATAGAGGCCATGCTTGTGTGTGTGTATGCTCACCTGTGCTTGAAGCTCTAAAAAACTTCTGGGCAGTGAATAGAGCACCAGAATGCACTGGAGTCTGAAGAACCCTGGGTTCAAATTTGACCTCAGGCACTTCCTAGCTGTGCTATCCTGGGCAAGTCACTTAATCCCCTTGGCCCTTCTGTTTTAGAGTTGTTACTAGGACAGAAAGTAAGAATTTATTTAAAAAAGCAAAAATGAAACTTCCGGGAACTTCACGGATTTGGTGATTCAGCAACTGGGTATATCAGAGATGACATGTGCTGGGAGCTGTTTGAACAGTAGAGTGAAGATGAAATAGAAAATGCCTGGTCAGCAGGCACTGAGCAGCAGGACCTTGTAAATTGTTCTGTCAGTGTGTGCTGTTTGCATTTTATTTCTGGTATTTCCTTTGTATTGTAGGAATAAAATACCTACCCCATACCTGATTCACATTAGACATTAAGTGCCACTTTGCTCTTTCCTTTTGGGGAGACCATAGGTGAGAGCCTAAATATAAGTTCTAAAGAATTTATATCTGAGGTGTAGGGGTGAAGGGCAGAGGGGCTTTAAAAAACCAATTTTTTAAAAAACTCTTACCCTCTGTCTTAGAATCAAAACTGTTTTGGTTCCAAGGCAGAAGAACGGTAAAGGGCTAGGAAATGGGGGTTAAGTGACTTGCCCAGGGTCACATGGCTAGGAAGTGTCTAAGGCCAATGGGGTCACTAAAAATTGGACACAACTGAAATGGCTGAACAATAACGTTAGACTTGAAAGAAGATGGGCTATTATCAAAGAAATATGGAAGACTAGCATGGTGCAGTAGAGAGTTTTGGGTTTGGGAAGTTACTGTCTTGTTACTAGGGCCTCAGTTTCATCATCTGTAAATGAAGGAATCATTTACCAAAATCTCTTCAAGCACATTTCCAGTTCTAAGTCTATGATCCTATATTCATTTATCTCACTGGGGAATTTTTAGTTCAAGACATGTATGTAAATCATTTTTCATCAGAACAGGAATTAGCCTAATGAGATAACTACTTTGTAGGAGGAACTTAACTTTCAGAATTTTTAATAACAGCTCATGCACACAAGAGTCATGCAGAGAAGATAAGTGCACAGTAGGGAAATGAACAGAACTCAAGGGGGTGGGGGAATAAATACACCAACAGAATATTATCCTTTCCAAAGTGAAGAAGCAGCAACAAGAAAGCAGCAACAAGAAAGAGAGGGAAGGTAAGAAAGATGACCCTATCCTGACTCCTCTGCCAACTCTGGTTCCAGGAGGCAGAACAGCACCAGTAATGAATTCTGGGTATATGTGCCCAAATTACTCAGTAATTGGGTCACAAACTTCATGGTCTGTGAGGGAGCGAATCCATAAACTCACTATAGAGGAAAAACGATCCATGAAATTCAGTACACATGTAATATGCTACTCGTATAAGTTCCAAACTGATGAAAACACTCTAGTTCAGTGGTTCTCAACCTTTCTAATGCCGTGACCCTGCAATACAGTTCCTCATGTTGCAGTGACCCCAAACCAAAAAATTATTTTGATGTCTACTTCAAAACTGTTATTTTGCTACAGTTATGATTCAGAATGTAAATAACTGATATACATTATGTATTCTCATTGCTACAAATCAAACATAATTTAAACATAGTGATGAATCACAAAAACAATATTTAATTATATGTTGAGAAATATTAATCCAGCAGGAGGCAGCCTGAGTGCTGGGATGGGAGGTAAGTCCTGCCTGGGTTATGGGTCGCAGATGCTGCCTTTTTCTTCCTGTCATCTCCCTCCAGTTCGAGCTGAGGCTTCACTTTGCTGGGTTATCCCCTCCAGGACTTGTTCTTAACCCCTCAGGAGCCAGCTATCTCTGGGTCTCCAGGCAAAAGGGTAAATCCATTGCCCCTCACAGGGGGAGGGCTGCTGATAAGTAACTAATATTAGTACAACGTGCAGGCAGCAGGGTCCCCATTCTTTCCGAGATCTTGCTGTAAAGTAGCGGGATTTCTCAGTGGCTAAAGCCATCGGAAATATGTATTTTCCTATGGCTTTAGGCAACCCCTGTGTTTTGGTCATTTGACCCCCACTGGGGTCGTGACCCAGAGGTTGAGAACTGCTGCTCTAGTTAGAATCATATAAAGGCTTAATTTCCCTCCCATTATAATTTGTGCCAAAAATTCACAGTAATAGAATTGTGCCTATGTTTTTTTTCTCAGTTATCTTTTTACCTGGAAGCAGGATTTAGATTTAGATTCAAAGTCATAAACATTTATGTAATAATCTTATGCTGAAATTCCTTTTTGGGATGTAAGTAATCAGCAATTACTTTATAATTAGAAATTTCATAAACTTAGTATGTATATATGTGTGGTGGTGCCAAATTCAATGAATAGCTGTGGTGATCTAGACTTTCTAAAATAATTTTTTTAAACTAAAGTTGTCAACTTCTGTTTATCATTCCCAGAGTCAGAAGTCTTATAATTTCCTTCACACATTCTTTTGAACTTGATGTATTTTTTTAAGCAGCAATGCATTTGGAGCTAAATTAAATTTTTTTGCAGCAATGCTTCAAATGTCGATATTATTTTTCTTTTAATTATCCATCCTTTATTTCATTGCTGATTGGGTTCAGGTTGCTGTGCACATCATTCTGGGCTGCATCTTGAAATCTTTTTATTTTCAAAATATATTTTTCTATTTCCTCTGCAATTTCTAATGGATGCAGAATCATTTTGTATTCTGAAAATTTCCTTTTTATATTTTAAGGTCTTTCTCCTAGATGCTTGTAGAATTTGTGGTTGGGCTTGTTAAATTAAAAAACAAAAACAACCTTATCTTCTGTCTGAGTATTGATAGTAAGTATCCATTCCAAGGCAGAGGAGGCCTAAGACCTAAGCAAATTGGGGTTAAGTGACTTGCCTAGGGTCATATGAGTAGGAAGTGTCAGAGGACACATTTGAACCCAGGACCTCCCATCTCCAGGCCTGGCTCTCTATCCATTGCCCCAGAGCTTGCCAAATTTGACCATAATGTCCTGTAGTTTGAAGAATAGAGGGGTTTTTGTTTTCTTCTTCTGAAGAAGCTCTATAGATTCTTTCAGTTGCTTTATTTTCTGTATTCAGAAGATGTGAACAGTTTTCTTGAATTATATTCTTATCTGAGCACTTCAAGGATTAGAATTTTCTAGTATTCATTCCCAAGCCTTTGTTGGGCTTCTTGCTCTCTTGTCCTGTGGATTCAGTGTAATTGTTTTATCTCAGACACAAAATTCCAGAACCTCACTCCCAAACTCCACCCCACTTTGTGAGATTTAGTGAAGAATGGAGAAAATGTCTAGTTGGCTGTCTTGTTGGTCACATGACCTGGAAGCTGGTGCTTATATTCTAATGGGGAGAGAGAAAACACATGCAATTTAACTTTTGAAATGCTAGTGAACACATTTAAAAAGCAAATGAACCACAAATGTTATGACATAACTTGCACATACACATGCATACCAGCTTTACTACTGACTGATAAATCCAGCTTTCAAAGCTGTCATTTATTTGAGGAAAATAAAGCTTTATCCAATTTTTAAAAAACAGCATCAGTTGTATCTCTATACTCTGGGATTTGGATACCTTTCAGGCATTAAAGGGAAAGTAATGATATAGCTAGATTTTTTTTTCATTGAGGCTAGTGTCTAAGGTGAGGTTGGAGGGAGTGGGGTTGAAAGAATACAATAAAGTCTTTGCTGCAAGGTTTGTGGCTTTGTCACTTTTTCAAAACGAAATATTCCCTGGCTACCCTGGCACAGGAAACATGCAAATGGAGTGTGGGGTAGTAGTCTAGAAGAATCTGAACATACCTTCCCTATTCCTGGTGGGAAAATCAGAAGATGAGAGAGAAAAAATCCTGGAGAAACAAGAAATTTTGGATATGAATCCTCAACTATCACAAAGAGTATCAAAATATAATTGGCCAAGGACATTATGACTAGATGGGATTGTATACTAGGAATGCAGGGTTGGTTCAATGTTAGGAAAACTATCAGCGTAAGTGACCATACCAATAACAAACAGGACAAAAATTATGTGATTATCTCAATAGATGTGGAAAAGTTTTTGACAATATACAATACTCATTCCTATTAAAAACAAATGGAGCTTTCCTTAAATGATAAGTAGTATTTATCTAAAACTATCAACAAGCATTACCTGTAATGAATATAAACTAGAAGCCTTTCCAATCAGCTCAGGGGTGAAAAATGGATGTCCATCATCACCACTGTTATTCACTATTCCATTAGAAATGCTAGCTATAGCAATAAGAGAAGAAAAAGGAATGATGGAATTAGGAGAAAAAGAAATGGAAGGAATTAGATTAGGCAATGAGAAAACAAGACTATCCCTCATTGCAGATAATATGATGGTATACTTAGAGAGTCCTAGAGAATCAACTAAAAAACTAGAAGAAATAATCAACAACTTCAGTGAAGTTAGAGGATATGAAATAAACTCATATAAATCATCAGCATTTCTACATATTACCAACAATGTCCATTAGGAAGAGATAAAAAAGAAAATATATTTAAAATAATTATAGACAATATAAAGAGTTTTCCTTCCAAGACAAACCTGGGAATTATATGAACACAATTACAAAACACTTTTCATGCAATAAAGTTAGGTCTAAACAACTAGAGAAATATTAATTGCTTATGGGTAGATAGACTAAACCAATATAATAAAAATTACAATTCCACCTAATTTATTTATTCAGTACCCAAACCAATACAACTACCAAAGAATTATTTTGTAGAGCTAGAAAAATAATAACAAAATTCATGTGTAAGAATAAAAGGTCAAGAATATCAAAAGAGTCAATAATTTTTTTTCCATTGGAAGGTGGCCTTTAGTGCCAGATCTCAAACTGTATTACAAGGAGATAATCATCAAAACAATCTGGTACTAACTAAAAAATAGCATAGAATCTAGTATCTGAAAAATGCAAATGTTTAAGCTTTTGACACATGAACTCACTGCTAAAAATTTCTGGGAAAACTGGAAAGCAGTTGACAGAAATTAGGTATAGATCAATATTCACAATATATACAAAGATAAGGTCAAAATGGACACATAACTTATTTATAACGTATGATATCATAAGCAAATAAGAGGAGAATGGAACCTTATATCAAGGAAAAAGGAAGAACTTATGATCAAATAAGACAGAAAACATTATAAGACATAAAGTAGATAATTTTGATTACATCAAATTAAAAAGGGTTTGCACAAAAACCAAGATAGCCAAGATTAGAAGGAAAGAAGGAAACTGGGAAAATGTTTTGTAGCAAGTTTCTCTGACAAAGGCCTTATTTCTCAAGTATATAGAGAACTGAGTCAAATTTATAAAAATATAAATCATTCTCTAATTGAAAAAGTCAGATAATATGTAGAGGCAATTTTCAGAAGAAATCAAAGCTATCTGTTTATACAATAATTATCTAAATCACCAAAGAAATGCAAATTAACACAACTTTGAAGTACTACCTCATACATTGGCTAACATGACAGAAAGGGGAAATTATAAATGTTGGAGGAAATGTGGAAAAATTGGGATACTAATGCACTTCTGTCTAACCCTTGGCAAGTCCCTTCACCCCAAATGCCTAGCCTTTAGCACTCTTCTGCCTTAGATTGCAGGATCACATTTAAGACAGAAGGTAAAGGTTAAAAAAAAAATCAACTGTCATCATCAATACTGTCTGACATAGAATATGCAATATCACTGCCTTGTAATTTCCTTTGCAAAGAAGGGGAGGCAGGTATATTTCTTCATCTGGCCAAATGTTGGTTATTATAATCACAAACTTCAGTTTCATAGAATCATAAAGCTAGCCTGGAAGGGATTTCAAAGGTTAGTTAGTCTATAACCCTTTCATTCTATAGATTAAGAATCTGAAATGTTGGCCCTGATCAAGTGACTTGCCCAAGGTCCTATAGGCAGTAAATGTCAGATGGGATCTGAACCACATCTTTTTACACCTTGGACAAGTCACCCTCTAATTGTCCATTCTCTCCTCTGTAAAAGGAAGGGATGGGACTAGCTTTGGTTCCTTTCTGTTCTAAACCCGAGATTCCTGGATCTCATGCCTGAAGATTGAATGTTCTGTTCACTCTTTTTCTCATTTATATTGTTGCAGTCATTGTGTCTATTTTCTTCCTGGTTCTGAAACTTAATCCTGCATCGAGTTGTAGAAGTCTTTCCATATTTCTTAGTTAAGTCTTCTATTCAATTAAGGTACCACGAAGTGCTTTCGTCATTCTCCAATCCACGTACTTCAGGCTTTTTAAACCTTCCGCCTCTCAGAACCCTCTCCACCAGTCAAAGTCTTTAAAGTCCCTCGCTCTGTCCTCCTGGGAAATGGAGTCCAAGCAGTTTCTCCCAATGAGCGTGCTTTACGGGTTTTGTGGGAATTGGGGTCCTGTATACTTTGCTCACTCCCTACCTGTAAAACGAGAAAGCTTGGCTTAGGGGCTTCTCTATTCCAGCACCGATATTCTACCTTCCAAGTCTTCTCCCTTCATCAGACTCGACGTTGCTCCTTTACTCCTGCCTCTCCCTAGCTTAATAGCCTTTGGTGACTCTGGGATCAAGTGCTTCTGCCTGAGTAGGAATGATCACTACTCCCCCTTTCCTCTTGCGGACTCGGGCATCATTTACTTTTGCTTGGCAACGTCCTATCACGGCGTGCCTAGGGTCTGCTCCTCCCTCTCCCTGCGACGAATCGAGGCCCGAAGCGGAGAAAGGCGCACGCACTGCTTCTTGGCCCTCCTGACCCGTGACTTCTATTTCCGCTTCCGGTGATGCCCTTTTCCCGAACTGTTCTCGTGCAGGGGCGGGGGAGCGGTAGGACCTTGTTAGGGGTGTCTTTTGTTTGGGGTCGTCATGGCGGGAAGCCGGCTGGAGACCATTGGCACCATCTTTACCCGGTGTGTGCGCGCAGAGCACACGGGGCTTCGTCTGTGGGGGCTGGACCTGGGGCCGGTACAGGGAAGGGAAGCTCTAAAGGGTCTAGAATATCCCCGTGGGGAGTAGGGCCACATCCCCTGATGCTTCCTGGGCGTCCTCTTGGGATGGCAGCTCCTCTTCTTGGATCCGGGAGACCAGGGCGTCCAATCCCCATTCTGTCACTAACTAACCTGCGCACGACCTCGGACAAGTCACTTCATGCTTTTGAACCTCAGTTTCCCCATCTGTAAAACGAGCGAGTAACAAAAATGAGTACAATGGAAAGAGAAGACTTGATTTCAAAAGTTGTCTGGGTCACACCATTTTGACATTGGATAAAGCACTTCACCTTTGCCTCAGTTTATTTTTCTGTAAAATAGGTGTGGATTGAGTTCTTAATCTTGTTTGTTATTGTGTCTTTTGAAATCTACGGATCCTTTCTCAAAATAACTTAAAAAAATTCATTGAAAGGAAATGTTAAAGTTCAGTTATGGGTTTTTAAACATAAAGATGTAAATTTACCCCTTTTCAGGTTCATAGACCTCTTTCCTAGGACTGAAAGTTAAAAGCCCTTAGGCTATATCTCTTGGGGACCCTTAAGCACTGTGCTTAGCATAGAGTAAATACTTAATAAATGGTTCTTGGCTGATGGATCTCTTAAGTTCCTTTCTAAATCTTGTGATTTTGGGAGATGTTCCCTCTACTTCTTACCTTACAGGGAGGTAGAGTGTTCAGTTTCCTGAACCTCTGGCCTTAAGTAAACCCATAGCTCCTCAGCTATTGGGTGTGGGCTTTGTGGCCATTGCTTATAATAAGTGTAGCCCCTGGGGCCTTTTGCAAAACCCACTTTTGAGCAAGCTGATTCATTCTTTTCTTTAAGGACCCGAGACCTGATTCGGGCTGGGGTAATGAAGGAGAAACCCCTGTGGTTTGATGTGTATGAGGCCTTTCCACCACTGAGGGAGCCTGTATTCCGGAGGCCCCGTCTGCGCTATGGCAAAGCTAAAGATCTGATACCAGAGGTCCTGTACCAGGAAGATCGAATCAGAGCGTGAGTGATTGTCCTCCTCACCCTGGGAAAGGTGATGGCAAAATCCAGGAGGGAGCAGTTAAGTTAGTACTCAGTGAAAATATTCGTGAAACCCTAAATGGGAGTTGGAACTTGATAGGGAAATGAGTTGGAAATTTGCTGATATAGTCTCAGACTAGGAAATCAGTTTTCTTCATTCTGTATAAGGAAAAAGGCTTAAAAAAGGAGAATCTAAAGTCAAGGAACTGGCAACGAAATAAATAGGATATACCTCCTTTTAACACAATGATTCTAGCTGCTTTAAAAGTGCCAAAATATGTTCAGAACTCCCGAATTCCATCCTTCCTCAAAAGGGACAAATGGCTATTGGTTGGACAGATGTAGCAAGTGGGATATAAACTTTGGGGATTAGGACCGAAATTTCTTGAAGTTTCCTTTCCAATTGGGGTGCCATGGTTAGCAATTGCTTGGAACAATTTCTGGAACTTTGATTTGGAAACTTTTACTTTGATCACATTCACATTCATTTCTTTTAATCACAACTCAGTAGATAATTGATAGCTTAATGAAAATAATGAAAAATAGCTTCTTCAAAACTTAATGCTTTGGAAAAATTTTGGCTCCATATAACTTCTTTTTTCAGAAGCTGAGAAAAGACCTGAGGTCTTGCTTCAGTAAAACCATTGCAAGACATCTCATTCATACTTGTTTCTTTTGTCTAGGAGGCAATGACCAATAAATCATTATACTTGAATTTTAAATATCATATTTCTTCCACAGAGAAGGTATTTCCTATATATAATCTCATCTGTCTTCATTTTTGTGAGTTAGAAGAACCAGAATGTTCATTCTCTACTTGGAGAGCATCAAGAAAAGGAACTAGAGAAATACTTTTATTATTTGGGTTATTAAATTCTTGGCTCTTCAACATTCTGCTGGTCTCCACTGCACCAGTTTTTAAAGACAATAATATAAAGGACACACATTAACCAACTATTGTGGGCAGAACACTGCTAGGCACTGGAGGGGAAGCAGTTTTTACTAAGAGTGTATGGTTCTTTTATACATTAAAGAATGTTTGCTCATTGATTTTGTTAAAGACAAAGGAGCAAGTGACATTTTAGAGTGTGGCAGATTGTCTTTTTCTAGCTCCTGATTTTTACTGAATATTATTATTATTTTTTAATTAAAAATTTTTTTTAAACCCGTACCTTCCATCTTGGAGTCAATACTATGTATTGGCTCCAAGGCAGAAGAGTGGTAAGGGCTAGGCAATGGGGGTCAAATGACTTGCCCAGGGTCACACAGCTGGGAAGTGTCTGAGGCCAGATTTGAACCTAGGACCTGGCTCTCAATCCATTGAGCTACCCAGCTGCCCCCTTTACTGAATATTATTGTGAATAATAATATCACAGTACCTTGCAATTATGTAGAACCTTTAACGTTTTCAAAGAGCTTTCTCATGTAGCTGAAACCAGGGCATGCAAACTGCTAACATAACTTGAAATGTTTCTTTTGTTGGCTATAGAAACTGACTGCTGTGTATGGAGTATTTTATATACTAATCAAAGGTTGAGTGATTATTCATCCTTGAATTTTATCAATCATTGATACTGATATCTAACTGAAGACTTACCACTTATTTTTGTGTTCTAGGAAATACTATAAAGTTTATGGATCTGGTCCCAAAACTTTTGACCTTCTCAACCCAAACTTTAAATCTTCCTGCCAAAGGTAAGAGTCTTTATATGTGTGCCACCTCACATTTAATAATAAGACATTTGGCAGTGTTATGATGTTATTTATGTAAGTTTCAGTTCAGAGAAGAAGAAATTAGGATGTTCTGTAAGTTTGCTTGCTCTTTTGTAGTAGCTGAGGAAAAAAAAAGTATCATTTCCTGGCACAGGAAAACTGAAAATGTTCATATCTGAGAGGGATTGCTTGGATTTTTAGGTTTGTGGAAAAATATATTGAACTACAGAAAAAGGGAGAAACAGATGAAGATAAACTCTTTGTGGAAACAGGAAAAGCTTTATTGGCAGAGGGCATTATTTTACGACGAAAGGGAGAAGGAGCGACTGTAAGTATCCTCTTGCTAAGCATGGGTTAGCCCACTGAGAGGAGTCAAAAAATATCTGGACCTCTTATTGACCTATAACTCGTTTCCCCATCCCTGGTTTTACTTATATAACACAGGTCAAATCCTATTACATTGAATTCCAAAGGATGTAATAGAATGTTCCCATTTTGAATATTGCTAAAAAAATATGAGTTATCAACTCAGGCTAGGATGTAACTATTTATTTTAGTGGGGTTTGACTTAAAACACCAAAGTTTTGATATGTGGTCTGTATATAACCCCCTACCTGATTAATGTGAGTAAAAATGTCAATATCTGTGATATACTGACATCTGGTGTTGGTAATCTTTCTTTTTAGCATTTAGGGAAGTCAGAAACCTGAAACAAGAACCTCACATCAGAACTGTATTGGAGGAAAACTGGTGTAGCCCAATATGATCAGTCTTTGGAGTTCACTGAAGAGAAATTGATAAATTTGTTTCTTTATGATTGAATTATACTTTTGTATGCCATAAATGCTTGATCTCTTAACAACCATATACAGTAAACCAGTGTTGAATTTTTTTCATGCTTGAACTGGGGAAATATTTCTTAAGTTATGAGCTTTTACATGTGAATTTTGTACATTCAGCTTGTCTTTTTGGGGTTTCCATTAAAGCCTATAATTCAAGAAGCAGTTATGTGAGCTTTTGTTTTGTAATACTGCTTAGCTATTTATGAAACATTCAGTCTGAAGTTGCCAACAATCTGATAAAATCCCCATATATAGGCTCACTCAGTATTTTTAAATGCTTGGTTGAGTTTCAGAGTTAGTTTGTTGATAGGATGAATTTTGCTCTCTTCTGTTTCTCTCAATTCATAATCTGTCAGTTGATTGTTCACATGGATTCAATGTGTTCTCATGGCAGATTTATCACTCTCCCCAAATAATGTCTGCTGTATTTGTTGCTATAGAGCCATCAGCCTTCTTTATGGAAGACCAGGCTGACTTTCTTTGTAAAGTAACAGCCAGAGAGCTGAACGCATGGTTGATTGGGGCTGGAGGCCTTAACTACAGTTCTTGTCTCACAAAAGGGGGTTTGAAGAAGACCAGTTAGTCAAAGACTGAATTTACACGGTGTCCTTGGAAGCAGTCCAGACAGAGAGAAAGGAAAAAACTTTCTGGAAGCATATACACAAACCCCAGCTCCTAAAAATGGAAGCATTCCACCCCAGATTTAGCTATTTTATTCTGCTAAGGATGTGACCTTTGACTATGAACCTTTAGTCTAAGAAATATGTTTATAAATGTACTACTCGAGCCTCCTCATCTATTTCCCACACTACTTTGAAGCAAATGGAATGCTATTTTGAACTTATATTTTCCTTGTTATCTTGAAATGATATTATTCAGGAGGAAATGAAAATATTCCTCATCCTTTCAAAAGCCCATTGTAAATTCCATCTCCTTGAAACTTTTTATTAAGAGTTCAGGTAGAGGCAGGTAAAAGAAATGAATTTATTTTCTTCAGTAAATAGTGACATGCTACAATAATACCATAAAGTACTAATACTAAGACAAATAAGGGTGGAAATTAAAAATGTAGAAGAGAGAATTCCTTCTTTCAGGGAACTCAGAGTCTATTAGAAAAATCAAAACAGAAATAGAATTATCAGCAGGTACACTTTGTCTAGAATGCAAAGTTTCTGGCTTTTTCTTATAAAACTTTCCATTGCTGAGTGTCTTGATTTGATAAAACAGACTGGAAGTCTGATGGTAAGGAAGTCTCTGGTTTGTGGGAGAGTGTAACTGAAAGCCATTCCTACCATCTTCCACACAAATTTGGTTTTCAGCTTTTTTCTCCAATTACATGTAAAAATTAACATTTGCTTTTTAAAATTTTGAGTTCCAGATTTTCTTCCTCCTTTTCTCCCCTTCCTTCTTCCTTGAGATGGCAAGCAATTTCATAAAGGTCATGCAAAATATATTTCTGTATTGGTCATGTACAGTAAAACTTTGGGAAGGAAAAAAAACTCAATTCTGAAATATTGGCCCATAGTTTGGTTAATACTTTGCTGCCAAGACAAAATGTAAAGTGCAATTTACCTGGGAAATTTAGTACCAATTGTGCAGTGAATTTGGACAAAATTCTTTTGGTATTGAGTATATACTATGAATTTTAGCCCTCTGGTATATGCCATGGAGGATGCTGAAGTGTAAAAGGTTTAAAGCAGCAATCATCAAAACTCTTTGGAAAATAGATCAGTGGAACAGATTAGATATGTAAGAATCAATGACAATTGAACTTGGAATAATCAGTAAGCAAGTATTAAGTGCTTACTATGTACAAGGCATTGGACTGAACCCTGAGGATACAGCAAAACATGGTCCCAGCACTCAAGGAGCTCATATTCTCCTGGGGGAGACAACATTCAAGCAACTGTACATGGGAGATGGGTCCCATGTAAAAAGGGGGTACATTTCAGAAGGTAGGCAGTGGCAGTTAGAGACGGGAAGGTCTCTTGCAGAGGGTGTGATTTGATCTGAATCTTTTTTTTTTAACCTTTACCTTCTGTCCTAAAATCCATACTAAGTATAGGTTCCAAGGCAGAAGAGGAGTAAGTACCAGGCAATCAGGATTAAGCAACACAGCTAGGAAGTAGCTGAGGCCAAATTTGAACCCAGAACCTCTTGCTTCTAGGGCTTGGCTCAATCTACCAAGCTGTTCAATGTTGAGCTAAATCTTGAAGTAAACCAGTGAAATAGAGTAAAACAAAATCCCTGATCAATTGGTAAAGGTAGTAATCAATAAAGTATACTTTCCCTTATAAAAAGCAGGCTTAAGGAATGTACTTTCCCAGGCTGTAACAACAGATGGTCAGAGGAACTAGGGGATGCCCCCTGAAGGACGGGATAAACCAGGTATTGGATAAGATAAAGGAAGGTCCATCCTCTCAATTTATGGTACATCTTGCCTGTGTCCGATAAGACTTGATTGTCCTGGTCAGTCTGCCCCAGGCCATATTTCATTTTTTTTTTAACTTAAAGCCATATATCATTCATTAGCTTTGTATGAGCTCATTTTACCTTTTTACCTCACCTATAAAAACTCTGTAACTTTGCTGCGGTGTGGCTTTCACTAGGAAGGTTGCTCTGGCCAGTTAGGTATGTATTATTAATCAATAGATTAATAAACAAATATTGGTTCCATTAATTAAGTTTCTGGGTGTCTAGACTCGCTTTCTGAAGTGCACTACTTTACCAGTACATGTGTGGAAGGAGAGCATTCTGGGCACATAGTGTTTGATAAATGCAAGCATGTAAACTAGTTCAGGAAAGAACTAATAACAAATAGGAAAATGATTTGCCAAAAAATTAAAGGTTTTTGACTAGCATCTTGAGTACCTTCAAGTTCCAAATGGATATTTGATTTAATTATAAATGACACTTTTTAAAAGAAAAAAGGAACAAAATGGATGGGAGTAACTAGCCATCATGGAAAAAAGGAATAAAAGAGAACAAACATGTACTTAGTATATGCTGGGTACTGTGCTAAGCAATAGGGATACAAAGAAAAAATAAAAGCAAACAATCTTTGCCCTCAGGGATCTTGTTACATTTTTTTCTTTTATTAAGAATTTTTGACTTTTTTTTACAAAAGCAGAATTTCTGTAATGATTCCTCCTCCTTTTCCCTCCCAGAGAAATAGTTTTTTTAAAATGAAAAGGGGAAACAATTAGCAAAGCTGATTATTACATTGAGAAAATCTGAAAATACAAGCAGTATACCACCCTCATGGCCCTTTCACCCTTGCAGAGGAGTGGTGTTAGGTCTTTGGAGCCATGCTTGTTCTTGTAATTTTGCCACATGCCTTTTGATTGCTGTGAGGTTGTTCTATTTACATTGTTTTAGTCATCATGTACATTGTTTTCTTTTCTCTGCTTATTTCATTCTGCCTCAGATTGTATGTGTTTCTGTGCTCCTCTATATTCATGTTTATTGTTTCTTCAAAGTATTCTAGTAGTATGTCAGTACTTTGATTTATTGCAATTTGTGTTTTTCCTTAATTGATGAGTATTTACTTTGCTTCCAATTCTTTGGGGAGCTTACATTCTAGTGGAAGAGACAACATGTACATAGATAGGTAACCTGCATAGTAAATTATATACATGAGATAAAATAAATGATTTGAAATTGAAATAAGTTGATTGCAATTCTTCCATTTCCTTCCTCCTCTCCCCTATCTCAAGGGTCTGATGTCCAAGATAAATAGGGAATGAATCTAAATATATATGCGACCAAAAGCCAAGTCCCCATAGAAAATAAATGTTAATGTATATGAGCAGCTTTCAGATAAATTAAAGCTATTAAGATTGGTGATGTTAAAAATTAAGGGTCCTTCCAATTACCAATCAGAAATGCAAATCTCTATAAGCCAATTAAGGTTTGTAAGACATCTTTTTATTTTTCCACAACAACTATGTGAGGGAGATAATGCAAGGTTTGTTTTTTTTTTTTAATTTAAAAATTTTATTTTTATGGAGCACTGGATTTTGAATTAGAGACCCAGGTTCAAGTCCCAACTCTATTATTCACTCTCTCTATGATCTTGAACAAGTTATTCACTATTCAGTTTCTTCTTCTTGAAAATGAGAGAGGGAATTGGAGTCAGAGACTAACAAGGGCCCTTTTAGCTTTAAAACTGTGATCCTAAAAAGAGTTGAAAAAATGATAACAACTAGAAGAACAAAAGGGAAAAAAAAATGAAGGGATGGCCTAGCAATACCAGATTTCAAATTATGTTACAAAGCAGTAATCATCAATCTGGTGCTGGCTAAGAGAGAGAGTGGTGGATCAGGGGAATGGATTAAGCACACAATATGCAGTAGTAAATGACCATAAAATCTAGTGTTTGATAAACCCAAAGTTCCTAGTTATTGAAGCAAGAACTCACTGACAAATACCAAAAAAACGAAAGCAGTCTGACAGAAACTGGGCATAAACCAACATTTCTATATGGTCAAAATGTATACATTAGACATTAAGGGTGATAATAAGTATATTAGGGGAGCAAGAAAATTTTTCCTGTTAGATCTATGGATAAGGGAATGGTTTACCAAATAAGAGAGATAAAATTGAAATAATTGAGTATATGAAATTTAAAAGGTTTTGCATAAACAAAACCAATTAACAGGTCTGACAAAGACTATTTCTCAAATATATAGGGGACTGAGTCAAATTTATAAAAACAGGCATTTCCCAATTGATAAATGGTCAAAAGATATAAATAGATGGTTTTCAGATGAAATCAAAGCTACCAAGTCATGTAAAAATGCTCTATAATGCTCCTGATCAGAAAAATGCAAATTAAAACAACTCCAAGATATTACCTTCTACCTATCAGATTATATGACAGAAAAGGAAAATGACAAATGCTGCAGGGGATTATGGGAAAAATAGGTGGAGTCCAACATTCTAGACAACAATTTGGAACTATGTCCAAAGAGCTATTAAACTGTGCATACCCTTTGACCCAGCAAAACCACTATTAGGTCTGTGTCCCAAAGAGATCAAAGAAAAAGGAAAAGTATCAATATGTGTAAAATATATATGTAGCAGCTGTTTTTATTATGGCAAAGAATTGGAAATTGAGGGAATACTCAATTAGGGAATGGCTGAACAAGTTGTGACATATGATTATGATGGAATACTATTTTGCTGTGAGAAATTATGAGCAGGATGGTTTCAGAGAAACCTGGGAAAACGTGAATAAACTGATGCAGTGAAGTGAGCAGGACCAAGAGAATATCATACATAGAAACAACAGTACTTTAATGATGATCAACTGTGAAAGACCTAGCCATTCTCATTAAAATAAGGGTTCAAAACAGTTCCAAAGGACTCCTGGTGAAAAATGCTAACTATCTTCAGAAAGAGAACTGATGAATTCTTTTTAAAAAAAAATTGTAATTAATTATTTTTGAATATTTTTTCCATGGTTCCATGATTCATGTTCTTTCCCTCCCCATTTCCCTCCCCTCTCCTACAGCCAACGAGCAATTCCACTGGATTTTACATGTTTCATTGTTCAAAACCCATTTCCATATTATTAATATTTGCAATAGAATGATTGTTTAAAGTCAACATCACTAATCATATTTCCATTGAACCATGTGATCAAGCAAATGTTTTTCTTCTGTGTTTCTACCCCCACAGTTCTTTCTCTGGATGTGGATAGTGTTCTTTCTCATAAGTCCCTCAGAACTGTCTTGGATCATTGCATTGCTATTGGTAGAGAAGTCCATTATGTTCGATCATGCCACAATGTTTCAGGCTCTGTGTACAATGTTCTCCTGGTTCTGCTCCTTTCTCTCTGCATCAATTTCTGGAGGTCTTTCCAGTTCACATGGAATTCCTTCAGGAGAACTGATGAATTCTGAGTGCAAATTGGAGCATATTCTTTTTCACTTTATTTTTCTTGTTTTTTTTTTGGCAATATGCCCAATATGAAAATGTTTCCCATGACTTCATGTGTATCTTATTGTTTGCCTTCTCAATGGATGGGGGAAGGACTAGAAGGAAGGAGAGAATTTGGGACTCCAAATTAAAAAAAAATTATGTTATGTAAAAAAAATGTTAAAATTAAAATATGGTTAATCTTTCCCACACTCCAAAAAAGCCCCAAAACACTCACACAAGAGTATGAAGTAAACATTTAGAAATAGTTCACTGATGCTAAGAGGAAAGTCAAAGGTAATAATAATAGCTTATTCAATAATAGCTTTGTTTAGTAATGCTTTATGCTTTTTAAGGTAATTTACATTCATTCCCTCTTTTGATTAATAAATTAACATCATAAACCACTAGCCAAGAATTATTTAATTCTAATAATGAGTTTTCTGAGAGATAGTATGAAGAGAAAAAAGTAGAAATCTGAGGACTGAATCTTGGGTTTCACCTTCAGTTAAAGAACAGAAGGAGGAAGGCGAATTAATGAAGAAAATAAATATCCAACTTCTTTTTCTCATGGAAGAGAATTGCAGAATTCTTGGAAAAGGTTGGTCCCTAATACATCAAGCCATTACATGGATTTCTCTTGTAAGTCTGCGTTGGCCTTTGAATGGAAACTTCTAGAAATCCAAACCCAATATTCCTTATTTTTATGTGTTTTGAATAACGCCAAACTCTTTGGTTTTGACACTGGTAAACACAATTCATGTCCCCCAAGGTTTCCCAAAGTATGCACAATAATAACCTTTTCTTCCCCTTAAATGACAACTTACTTTTAAAAAATATGCCTATCTCCCATCTTAGAATCAGTATTGTGTATTATTGGTTCTAAGACTGAAGAGTGGTGAAGTGTCTGAGACCAGAAAATTTACTATTATTGTTAAAAAAACAAAAAAATGGCTCAATTCTTCCACTCCTCTAACCATTAGTCTTCCTCCCCTGAAGTTCATTAAAATGGGGAAGTTGCCATGAATCATGTAACCATGGAAATTTTTCTAAAGAATTTTTAATTAATTAGTTAAAAATAAAATAAAATGTAAAGATAAAAATAAAAAATATAAAATAAAAATATGGGAAGTGGATTTTCCTTGCAGCTAGCGTAGTAGTCTGCCCCTGTATGGAAACCAAAATATGGTGAGCTGTAATTTTCCTGTCTCATATATCCTCCTCAGCTTTAGGCTGTTGTGGCACAGCTAGACTTAGAAGTGAGTTGACATCTTTGTGGATGACCCATAAGTTTGGGGAGATGACTGTGTGGTACCTACAGTGACAGAAGCTGGCACTGTGTCCCCACTGGAGAAACAGGCAATTGGAGGCATGATCAGGTGAGCTGTCAGAGATGGAACTATGGGGCTATTTCTTTCCCTCCATTCCCGCGCTAAATTTTGTTTCTGCAGAGATGTCTCGGACCGATTTTCTGGGGTCCCTAAACAGGGCTAAACCGATGACCAACAGCTGACAAGGCCGGCAGTCTCTAAGTAGGAGTCGAAGGCTAAACCAAGGCAGGACATTTGGTCTCCTGGACGCGTCTCAGCCCTGAGGCAGCCCCTGCCCTGGGCTGCTGTGGCTGGACAGTCACTGCTGCACTAGGCTCTCGTGGTGGGCAGACAACAGCCATCCTCTGGCCCATCTTTCCCCGAAAGACAGGAAGTCGAGTATTTTGTCGGCCACAAGAAAACAAAAAAACAAACCCCACTCCCAGTTCGGGAAGGATCTGTCCGGTGGTGGTCGGCGGGGGCGGGGTGGGAGGGGGAGGTCAGCCCTGTTTTCCAGACCACTTGGGGGATGGCTCCGTTGGACGGATCCTCAAATGTCAGTCCCCGTGACCTTCTGGTGGCTCAGCTATGTTAATTAAAAGATGATTGTAAGCCCAGCCCAGCAGTGGGCTATTTATTATTTATCCAGCATTTCCCTTCCAACAGCCAGAGAAAGGTCAGGGGCTTCAACAGCTGCTTTCTTTTGGGTGAGCAGCTTCTCTGAAAAAAGAGAGACAATCAATCCCTCGGACATTGTTTAATAGTCATCGTGGCGCTTAGAATCCTCGGTTCCCAGACCAGTACGCCTGTGTGCGCGTGCGTGTGCGTGTGCGTGTGTGCGTGTGTCCTGTGCTGTTATACATTACCCCCAAGCAAACCTCAGGTTGGGATGATGGGTAATGACGAGGTATGGATTTATTTGCGATGGCACGGCCGGAGACGGCGGGCGTGGGGCGTGGGCTCCTGCCTAGACCACGAGATGGCGCTGTGCCCTCACACTGGCACCTTGCAGCATTCCAGGGCTGCCGAGGTTGGGGCGTGCCCTTCTACCGGCGTGTTTTGGCTAAAAGTGAGGGGGCAGAGGCCCTGGGGCGGAATCGGGAGGGGTGGGGGGGCAGGGGACAATGAGCCCTCTGTCTAGGGGCCTGTGAAGTCGCTGACACAGTCTGCCCTTTCTGAAGGGCAGGGCAGGGAGCAGCGACATGCCCGACCCTTGGAAACGGGTCCAGGACGTTGTTTCTCGGCCTCATTAGGGCGGCGACTAACCTGGATGCTTGATGGAAGGGGCAAAGGGGGAGATCCGCACCAGGGCAGACTGGGGAAGGGTAAAGAAGGGCCGAGTAAGTAAGAGGGACTTTCCCTTTCCAGCTAGGCAGCCGTAATCCACCCAGACTCTTCAGTACGTTGGGCCTCAGTTTCCCTCATCTGTGAAACAGGGTGAAAAGATTTCCCCTACCTACTTCCCAGGGTGATTGGTTGTTGGTTGTGAGAAAAGGCACTTTGGAAGCCCAAAAGCTCAATAGAAATGGGTTATTATTATCAATCATGATTTCTTCGGCCCCCCCCCCCCCTTTTCCCACAATCCACTTCAGTACCTTTGCTCCAGGGCATTGTCTCTAAAGCATGGGATGGGCTCAATGGTGGCTCTGATTCATCTCCTTCAAGACTGGTTTCTTTTAAAGGATGATGTCGGCCCATATGATATTCAGAAGGAAGCAATCCTTTCAGGTCTAAATCTGCTAATGGGAGCAGGAAAAGAAGGCAAGGCAAGGCAAGGCATTATGGTACCACAGAAAGAGAATTATTGCTAAATTCAAGAGACTTGGGTTCAAATCTATCCATGATGATTCCAACTGGTGCCACCCTGGACAAATCACTTAGCTCGGTTTCCTCCTTTGCAAAATGGGGAGTCTGGACTAGAAGGCCTCTGAGGACCCCTCCAGCACCATAGTTAGGATCCTAGCATTAGAGAAACTACAGAGGGAGATGGGGTGGGGGGAGGCAGGGATCCAAACGTCCAAGAGTCCATTCTGCTGCTTCTTTCATCTCAGCTCTTCCACTTTAGCCTGCCTCTTAGCCTTCAAGTGTTCCATGTAAACTCGGTGCCTTCTGGGTGGCCTCCTGTTCTTTGCCCCAAGCCGGAGGGAGTAGGGAGGTGGGCCCCTCCTAACAATAACAAGAGCCAAGTGTGCCATGGGGAGATCTGGCGTGGGTGCTGGGCCATTGACGTCAGCGCAGAATTGGCCCAGAAATCTGAGGACTGTGAAATCATGGGAAGGGGAGCAAGATAAGGGTAGATGAGTGGAAAAGTTTTCCTGCAATTGAATCTGAGACTTTTCAGAAGGATGCACCAGTTGTTCTTCAGATCCCTCCCAGCGCTCTCAGCTTGAAAGCCGAGGATGCTTGAGGTCATCTCTTGAATATTAAAGAGGGAGCCAGGCGGCTTTTGGGCTTTATCACCCAGCTTCTCTTTCCTTCCACCAGCAGAGACGCAATGGCCCTTTTCCATCACCCCAGCAGGAGTCACAGCCTCCTAGTTCCTAAAGGACCTTCTCTAAGTCATCACATTTCTCATGCCCGGCTACCCACCAGGAACCATCTCCCCGCACTGCCAAATCTTTCATTTTTGGTGTTAACAGAGACAGATTCTAAAGGCTTCCAGCCATCGAGGGGTAAAGCCAGACACATGGTGGGATGTCAGGGACAATCTATGTCGTGCCTGTCTGGGGTTCCTGTTATATGGGGAACTCAAGGCTATTTAATAATGATGAGGGGGATGATAGCACCATCCCCACCACCCCCTGACATTTCCACAGCACTTCAACATTTGCAAAGTGCTTTATGGTCATTATCTCATTTTAGCCTCACAACAAGGGGGCGAGGTTAATAATACTATAGATATTATTGCCCTTGAGTTACAGATAAGGAACCCGAGGCACAGAGGTGATCTCACAGTCAACCCATGTGATTAGTGGGGTTTTTGTTTCTAAGGCAGGAGAACCAAGGCCCTTAATGCCCTGATATTTGATGGGAGGTTATTTGGTCCATTTGACTCAGGACCCTTGACTCACTTTTCTTGCTTACCCGTGAGGTTTTCAGATAGATGCTTTTGGTGGAAAGAGCAGGACACAGCTGAGGCTGAAGTAAGAGGAAATGGTTGTGTTACATTAATAGTGTCATAAAAATCCCAAGTGGAGGAAGCTGACTTTGAATGAATGAAAAAAGAAATTTTTTAAAGTACCTGCTATGTTCTGAACAATGGAGACTGAAATACAAAAGCTAGCCTATTCGGGGGCAGCTGGGTCCCTCAGTGGATGGAGAGCCAGGGCTAGAGACAAGAGGTCCTGGGTTCAAATATGTGCTCAGACACTTCCTAGATGTGTGACTCTGGGCAAGTCACTTGACCCCTATTGCCTAGCCCTTACCACTCTTTTGCTTTGGAACCAATTCACAGTATTGATTCTAAGACAGAAAGCTTATATTCTAAGAAGGCAGCCCATGTACAGAAAAGAAATGCAAGGAAGAGAGTTTTGGTTTAAGGGATCCTAGGGATGGTGAATGGAGTCACAGGGCAGTAGACTGTCAAATAATTTCCAAAAGCAATAGTAGTGTTCATTTGAGTATTATATAAGAGGAAAAGGTGGAGATGAGAGGGTTTCTGTATGTGCCAGCAGTGCAGATGGCGGGATATTGAAGGTGGATGGCTTTTAGTAAGTTGGGGTGGATGGCTTTTAGTAAGTTGGATGAGTTTGCATTCACTGAACAGCAAGGATAGCACAGTCTCAGGGTGGGCGTCCAAAAACCAGGTGGGTTTCCTTGGTGGGAGAAGGTTGAGGAAGGGTCTCCAGTCCAGTCTGGAGGGAGTGACTTTACTCCCAACTCTTTGCCTTTTGGCATCCTTTTTGTCCCTCTAGGGCAGTGATGGTGAGCCTTTTAGAGCCTGAGTGCCCAAATGGCAATCCTCATGTAGCATGAGACCCCTGCCTTACCCCAGACAGAGGAGGGAGGAAATGCTCCCATTGGACTGGGGGGCAGAGGGGCGGGTGATGGGAGAAATGCCCTCAGGAGAGGGGGAAAGAGCAGCCCTGAGATTCACAGCTCTAGGTCTAGCAAAAGGTTAGGACTGGTCAAAGGAGGCCAGATTGGGGAACTTGGCTAAGTAGGAGCTTTGGGCATTTACTAATGTTCTGTGTGAGGCATTCTTAGGAGGTCTGTGAACTTGAATATAAAAAAATGACATCTTACTTCCTTCTGTAATCCCATGTTTTATTGTTTACATTTAAAAACATGATTCAGAAAGCAAAAATATAAAAAAATAAAAATAAAAACATGATTCAGGGGCAACTAAGTAGTTCAGTGGATAGAGAGCCAGACCTGGGTTTAAAACTGGCCTCAGACATTTCCTAGCTGTGTGACCCTGGACAAGTCACTTGTCTGATGGTCTAGCCCTTACAACTCTTCTGCTTTGGAACTAATACTCAGTATCAATTCTAAGACAGAAAGTAAGGGTTTAAAAAAATCACTGCAAAAAAATATCATGATTCATAAACTTCACCAGACTGCCCAAAGGGGTCCATGACTCACAAAAAGGTGAAAGTTTGCAGTTCTAGGTAGATTAGGGGCCAAGTCCAGAGAAACACTCCCAGGATCTTAGTGGTCAAAGGATTCACCTGAATCAGTAACTCTGTCTGTGGCATCTCTGACAAGTGATCAGCAAGCTTCCGTCGGCTTAAAAAATTTCATGACCTCCAGAGTCAGCTAACTCTACTTTTTGAATAGTTCTAATTGTTAGCAAGAGCCAGCTAGGTACTACAGTGGATAGAGTGTCAGGCTTGGGGTCAGGAAGCCTGGAGTTCAAGTCTAGTCTCCAATATTTACCAGCTATATGACCCTGGACAAGTCACTTCACCCTGATTGCCTCAGTTTCCTCATCTGTCAAATGAGCTGGAGAAGAAAATAGCAAACCACTCCAGTATCTTTGCCAAGAAAACCTCAAATAGGGTCATAAAAAATCAGATGACTGAAAACAACTAAATAACAAATCATTGGGAACTTTTTTTTTCTTTATACTCAACCAAAGTTGGGCTTTCTGTAACTTCTGCCCAATTGTCTGTGGATCTACCTTCTGGGACCTTGAAGATAGCTTTCCTAGCATAAGGTCATAGGATGTTAGGAACACAGGGTATAAAGCTTTACTTCATTTCCCTTTCTACCTTTCCCTCCCCTAGCATCAGATGTGTGACCCTGGGCAAGTCACTTAACTCTGTTTGCTTAGCCTTTTGCTTTTCCATCTTAGAGTTGCTATGAAGACAGAAAGTAAGTGTTTTAAGAAAAAGGAATTACAGGTCAGGGGAGAGAGACAGGAAGATAGAGACTGAGAGACAGAGACAGGGGCAGACAGAGACAGAAAGATAGAGACTGAGAGACAGGTGCAGACAGATACAGAGGCAGAGATAGAGAAAGAGACAGAGGGACAGAGATGGAGAAACAGAGTCAGAGACTGAGAGACAGAGATAGGGCAGACAGAGAGACAGAGACAGAGAGAGATAGGGCAGACAGAGATGGAGAAACAGAGAGACAGAGATGGGGCAGACAGAGGTGGAGAGACAGAGAGACAGAGATGGGGCAGACAGAGGTAGAGAGACAGAGAGACAGAAGGACAGAGATAGGGTAGTCAGAGATAGAGAGACAGAGAGACAGAGATGGGGCAGACAGAGATGGAGAAACAGAGAGAGACAGAGATGGGGCAGACGGAGATGGAGAAACAGAGAGATAGAGATGGGGCAGACAGAGGTGGAGAGACAGAGAGACAGAGATGGGACAGACAGAGGTAGAGAGACAGAGAGACAGAAGGACAGAGATAAGGTAGACAGAGATAGAAAGACAGAGACTGAGAGACAGAGATGGGGCAGACAGAGGTAGAGAGAGACAGAGGGACAGAGATGGGGCAGACAGAGGTAGAGAGACAGAGAGACAGAAGGACAGAGATAGGGTAGTCAGAGATAGACAGAGACAGAGAGACAGAGATGGGGCAGACAGAGGTGGAGAAACAGAGAGAGACAGAGATGGGGCAGACAGAGGTGGAGAGACAGAGAGACAGAGATGGGGCAGACAGAGGTAGAGAGACAGAGAGACAGAAGGACAGAGATAGGGTAGTCAGAGATAGAGAGACAGAGAGACAGAGATGGGGCAGACAGAGATGGAGAAACAGAGAGAGACAGAGATGGGGCAGATGGAGATGGAGAAACAGAGATAGAGATGGGGCAGACAGAGGTGGAGAGACAGAGAGACAGAGATGGGGCAGACAGAGGTAGAGAGACAGAGAGACAGAAGGACAGAGATAAGGTAGACAGAGATAGAGAGACAGAGAGACAGAGATGGGGCAGACAGTAGAGAGATAGAGAGAGACAGAGGGACAGAGATGGGGTAGACAGAGGTAGAGAGATAGAGAGAGACAGAGGGACAGAGATGGGGCAGACAGAGGTAGAGAGATAGAGACAGAGGGACAGAGATGGGGTAGACAGAGGTAGAGAGATAGAGAGAGACAGAGGGACAGAGAAGGGGCAGACAGAGGTAGAGAGACAGAGGGAGAGGAAGATGCTCATGAAAACAGGCGCAGGCATTTATATGGGAGGAGAGGCCAGCATGTTCCATGTGAGGCTGACATCTACCATGTAAGGGCGCTTCCTCTGGCAGTGAACCTGACTTTCTCTCCTGGCCACCATAGACTTATTGAGCAATATATTATAAGGATGTCTCATTCTGATGATGTGTTATGGGTAAATCATTAAGGAGGCAGCTCACTGCAGTGAAATATTGGTATAATAGATCATCAGAGTGAAGTCTTCTACAGACGTACAGTCTTACTCGAAGGGTGGCATCATTCAGGAAAGAATTAGCCCAGCAGCTTATCTGGTTTAATTACAGGATAAAAGGTATGTGAATGATAGGCCAGGGTCTTTTGGCACCAGCATTTTGATTCACAATATAAGAATATAATTGGGCTTCCTGAGAGAATTTCTGATTATTTTCAAACAGTCTTCTGCCTTATCATAGTAATACAACTTGTCATGTGGTTGCCATTGTGCCTTTTATCCAGGCATCTCCAGCCCCTCTCCCCACTTGAACCGTTTTATTCTTTTCACAATTCCAGGTCCCAGAGTAAATCAAGGGGGATAAGCTCCCAGGGACCTGCCTCTCAGGCCCTCTAAATAATTTCCTCAGTCTAGAAATATTTCCACATATTAAAGGATTCCTGATTTCATCATTGCCCTCACTCCACTGATGGAGATCATAATCATTCTGCCCCTCAAGACTTTATGAATTCTTGTGGCCAAAGAATGAATTACCATGTGGCCAACTGGCTGAGGATGAGACTCTCCAAATTTAGCTGGCTTGGTCCTTGGATGGAAGATCCTGACAATCTGTTACTGGACCATAACTTGAAGCCTTTCCAGCTTGAGCTCTGCTGGCTTGGCCTTGGAGAACCCAGGAGCACCTCTGCCAAGAGCTGGAGTGGCATATGAGTATATATACCCTAGAAACGATTCTAAAAATAAAACATTAAATTAAAAAATTAGACAAGAAGTCATTTGGAATGGAGTGATTTAACCTAATAAGCATATGACTACTGATTCTCCAAATCACAGACCTCTGGCTAACAATCCTAGAAAACTCACCTTCTGCCATTTTGTTTCAAGTTGCAAGCCTGATGTGCAAAGCAAACTTAAATTGCATCTTGGGGTGTATTATTATGGAATCAAATTTGGTCAAAATGACTCAGCTCCTGGAAGAGTTATAAATGGGTAGATGGTGAAATGCTGGTATGAATTTGAATCATCTCACACAGCTCCTAGTATTAGTCAGGATACAAAAATGTACATGGTCCTTACTCTCAGTATGTTTATGTAAAATAGGATCCTAGCCTTGTATAACCTTTTCTCTTCTCTTCTCTTCTCTTCTCTTCTCTTCTCTTCTCTTCTCTTCTCTTCTCTTCTCTTCTCTTCTCTTCTCTTCTCTTCTCTTCTCTTCTCTTCTCTTCTCTTCTCTTCTCTTCTCTTCTCTTCTCTTCTCTTCTCTTCTCTTCTCTTCTCTTCTCTTCTCTTCTCTTCTCTTCTCTTCTCTTCTCTTCTCTTCTCTTCTTCCCTTATCTTCTATCTTAGTAATAGCTCTAAGATAGAAGGTCAATGACTAGGCAATGGGGGTGAAGTGACTTGCCCAGGGTCACACAGCTAGGAAATGTCTGAGGTCAAATTTGAACCTAGGACCTCTTCACTTCAGGCCTGGGTCTTTATCTACTGCCCCTTGTATAACCTTTCATAGTGTTGGTAGTAGAGCTGTGCTCCCTAAGGCAAGGTCCCTTTGTTAGGGATAGGCAGATTTCCATTTCTCTTCTGTTTCAAAGAAGGAAAGAAAACTCTATGAAAGACTTAGGATTCAAGGCTTAAGTTGCTTTATTGTCCAAGTTTTCAGGGAATTGACCCAAAGCTGTTTCAGGTCTGGGCAAAGGATAAAGATTTGGCTCTGGAAGAAGCCAGCTCTTTCTTTTAAGGCATGGAAAGGCTTAGCCATTTGCCCAGGGTTATGCAGCTAAGAGGTACCTAAGGCAGGATGTGAACCCAGGTTTTCTCAGCTATTCTGTTGGGTTGCACTTTGGAGGGAGCCTCTTGGGAAAGAGTTTGCCTGACTGCCTTTGGAAACCGTAGTAAAAAAGAGAGTTTTTAGACTAGCAAAATCTTCCATCCATAACAATGGCACAGATCCTAGTAAGATGGAGTCATCATTCTTATATTGCTGTCATTACTAAGGATTTCTGGATTTAAAAACTAGTTTGGATGTCAAGAAATCAAATAGTCTCTCTCTCTCTCTCTTTGTTCCTGAGCAGTGCATTAGCAATAATCCATCCCCTCTAGGTCATATCAGGCCAGGCCCAGGAAAATATAAGCATCTTGAGGGCAGACCCTGTCTTTTGTTTTGTCGATCATGGAAGCAGTTTTTAGTCTACCAGGAGCTGTTCTTCTGTTTTTATTTTGTCAGGAGAACAGGTGGAGGACACGGAATCATTTTGAGCTTGGGTTTTGGGGAGGAGAGCACTCAGTAGGTGCTTTGTAAATATTTATTGGATTGGGTAAGACTCTCTATTGACTTTTAACATCTTAAGCAGTTTGGGAAAGGAGAAAATGACAGTGGGTTAAGGAAGGGAGCCTAACCTTGTCCTAATAAAGAATTTTTATTGATTTTCATGAAGTCATGATTTAGGGCAGGGTGGAGAGTGCAGGTAGATGACAGGGTGTGGATACTAATCATATTTTTCCTTCCTGTGGGAATCTCCAAGAGTGTAGAAGTGATCAGTAGTGCAGGATTTTTCCCAACCCTTTTGATGGATAGTGTTTGCTGCTCCCTGTGGTTCGAATAAAAGAGGTAACAAGCAGCTAAGGTTTTCTGGTTTACTGTTAGATAAGCACTGGCTTGTTGGGGACCTTTATTTTATTTATTCATTCATTGATTCATTTATCTATCTATTTATTTTTTTATTTGAAAATTTTTATTTAATTGATTTAGAATAATTTCCCATGGTTACATGATTCATGTTCTTTCCCTCCTCTCCTCTCACCTCCCTCTCATAGCTGATCTGTGCAATTCCACTGAGTTTTACACGAGTCATTGATCAAAACCTATTTTGATATTATTAATATTTGCATTAGGGTGATTGTTTAGAGTCTACGTTGGGGACCTTTTTGCTAGGGATGGATTGGCATAATTTGGGTCTGATTGTTTTACAGATTAGAGTCGAAGTCAAATGCTTATGGGCAGATGCTGTCAATATCAACAACTATATATTTTTCTCAGTTTGTGATTCTCCATCTTTGGTGGTTCTCGATGTTTTTCAGTATCTCTATATTTTTGCAATGCTTACAAGCTTGATTCATTCTCTTTCTATTTGTTTCAGCATTGGAATTTCAAGGACATTGTCATCATTTACAAGAACAATGGGAAAGCATTTATAATTGGGACAGTTCTTGAATATTTGGGAAGCATTGTTGACAAAACCATGAAGACCTGTTTTTAATGTATTGAAAATTGTCCTACTTATTTTTGTTTTGTAAGGAAGGATACAGAATAAGTGAAAGAGAAGGAGGGTTTGAGTTTCTGGGAGGGATCTAGAGTAGAATGTTTTCTATAGAAAATATTTGGTGATCTGTCATTAGTAGACATGGTAGGCATTAGAGGAGAGAAACAAATATTCTTTTTTTTTTAAATTAATAAACTGTCACTTTCTGTCTTAAAGTCTTTGGTTCCAAGGCAGAAGAAGTGGTAAGTGCTAGGCAATGGGGATTAAATGGACTTGCCCAGGGTCACATAGCTAGGAGGTATCTGAAGTTGGATCTGAATCCAGGACCTTTGGTCTCTAGGTCTGGCTCTCAATCCACTGAGCCACTTACCTGCCCCAGAAAGGATTTTGAGGTGACCTCTAGAGAGTATATACAGTGTTTGTATTGGCCACAGTAAAGGAATCCATTATCTATGTTAAAACTGAGTTGTACTCTCTCCTAAAAGAGGAGTTAGAGATATTAGGGGATACCTAGAAAGGGACACTCTTCTAGAGAAAATGAATTGTTCCTTTAAAAAATATTGCGAATGATAATAATAAAAAGAACTTCTATGTAAAAACAAAGAAGAAAAAAGGTCTGCAGAGAAGAAGAATTACAGTACACTTGGAGCTAAATAACAGTAATGAAAGTTCTTTCTAAAGAGATAGGAGCTGGCTTCTCTTAGAAAGAAGCCACTGGGGTGGCTAAGTGGTTCATCAGATAAAGTCAGGCCTGGAGATAGGAGGTCCTGGGTTCAAATCTGACATCAGACACTTCCTGATTATGTGACCCTGGGTAAGTCATTTAACCCCCATTGCCTAGCCCTTACTATTCTTCTGTCTTGGAACTGATACTTAGCATTGAGTCCAAGACAGAAGATAAGGGTTAAAAAAAAAGCAGCAACTGCCTGTTGTCCCAGGAACGATGGAATGAATCTATGGGAGCTGCCAGATGAGAGAATATCTTAGTAAGGGTCCCATGAGATGATGTGTGTTGGTTGGTGACCCTCTGCTAAAAGAGATCGAGGCAACAATTTGTTAACTTGATAAAAACAGAGAGAGGATTGCTGGCTCCCATAACCTTTGTCCAGGAAGTAACTGAGAACTCTCCCCTAAGTATTATCAAACCGAATGACTATTCCCCACTTGTTGATTAACATGGGAACAGATGACACTGTTATAACTGAGATTTTTAATCTGGAGGACACAATGGGGTCTATAGAGAGATTTATTACATCTGTGAATGCAGAAGGGGGAAAAATGACATCTTTATTTTCAATAACCTCTAACTGAAATTTAGCATTTTCTTCCATCATGAATATAGGCAACAAAACATTGTCCTGATTTCAACGGATTGCCATAGAGGTCCAGAACAAGATAAAGATGGTGAAAGATGAAGAACCCCTTTGTTAGAAGGAATCTATTTCATTTTTTCCCTTTTTGTTATGAAAACTATTATCAACAAAGCAAACATTTCAACATACAAAGATTAGAGACAAGAATTGAATATAAAACTAAATTTTTGTTATTTTTTTAAACCTTTACTTTCCATTTTAAAAATAATACTAAATATTGATTCCAAAGGAGAAGAGTGATAAGATATGGGCAATGGACGTTAAGTGAATTACCCAGGGTCACATAGCTGGGAAGTGTCTGAGGCCAAATTTGAACCCAAGACTTTCCATCTCTAAAACTGGCTCTCTATCCACAGTGCCATGTAGCTGTCCTATTTGGTTTTAAAAGAACTACAGTCAACAGGATAGCAGTAAAACTATCTTGCTGTTTATTTTCCCTTCTGAACTTATTTCTGCCAGAAAGCATTTAGATAGCATTTCTAAAAAATATGAAGAATTGTGTAAGAAACTGAAGATCTTAGGGGCACAAGTAGGATTTTCCTCATAGATGCTCATTAGGGACTTCAGAAGAGAAAAGAAAATTTGGTAAATTAATAACTAGTTGCAAAGTTGGTGTCTGGGAAGAGGGAAGACTTCCAGACTATGGCTTAAAATATAGGAATAATAGGCTCCTGGTCAGGGATGGAATACACCTAATAAAGGTTGGTAGGAATATATATATATATTTTTTTTTCTTGAATCTTGAAAAATAAAGGATTTAAACTTAAAGTCAAAACTACTATAGCATAGGAAACAAAATAATCCCAGAGTTGGCCAGAAAGGGGCTAGTAATAAAATCCCTGGCCTCAGATGTCTATTCACGAATGCACAAAGCAAGGTTAAAAAGCAAGATGAATGGGACAGCTAGGTGATTCAGTGGATAGTGTGCCAGTTCTGGAGATGAGAGTTCCTGGGCTCAAATCTGACCTCAGATACTTCGTAACTGTGTGTCTGTGGGCAAATCATTTAACCTCAACTGCCTAGCCTTTATTGCTCTTCTACTTTGGAACCAGTATTGATTCTAAGACAACGTTTTAAGAAAAAAAAGAAAGAAAAACCAGCAAAATGAATGAGGGGTCCTAACTCAAGGACTTCATAAGTGTAACTGAAACCAGGTGAGATGAGACCTTTGAATAGAATATGATTCCAAGGAAAGTTATTCCTTATTCCTAATGGCAAAGGGTTATTCCCATTTTACAGATGAGGCAATGGAGGCAATGGAGGTTGAGAAAGATTAAATAACTTGCCCAAAGGCCACATAGCTATTAAATGTTTGAATCTAGTATCCTTGCCAAGAAAACCCCGAAAGGGGTCACAAAAAGTCAGACATGACAGAAACAACTGAAAAACAACCACAACGAATGTTGTACAGTATGGATAGGAAAATGATCATGGATAATGAAGCAAAGACAGAACTGATTGACTCATATTGTCTGTCTTTTTTTTTTTTTCTGACAAGGAGAAAGGTCTTTTGTCTAGAAGGAATAGAACCAAAATAGCCAATGGGGAACTGAAACTCAAAACAGCATGTCTAGTAGCTGCTCTTGCTGAGTTCAAGCCACCACCTTCCTAGGCACTACGTCCTCTAGAAATGAAAGAACTAGCAGAAAGTGATTCTGAGTCCATCAGTGATACCAGAAAGATTGTGAAGAATGTCAGAGGTACTGTAGGATTGGAGGAGGGCAAATGTTGACTTGATTTAAAAAAAAAAGCCTCATAATCAAGTCTGCAGAAATGGCCCATGAGCTCAAACTCAATTCCTAGCTAATGTCTAGAATGTATCATTAAAGGGATTGTTAATGAACAATTAGAAAAGGAGGCAGTAAAGACAAAAAACTGGCATTGCTTTATAGTGAACACGTCATGCCAGACTAATTTTATTTCCATTTTTGGGCAGCTTTACAAAACTGATAACTCATGGGAATGTTAATAGACATAGTTTATCTAGATTTTAGCAAAGCATTCGAGAAAGTCTCTCTTGCTACTCTTGCAAACAAAATGGAGAGAAGTTGACTAGATGATTGTATAATGAGATGATTTTAGAACTGGTTGAATGGCCATACTCAAAGAGTGATAGCTATTACTTCGATGTCAATTTGGCATCTCCAATAGAGTGTTCCAGAGATCCGTGTCAGACCCTGTATTATTGAATATTTTTATCAGTGACTTGGATAAAGGCACAGATGGCACCTTTGACATATTTGCTGGTGACATAAAGCTGGGAGAGAGAGAGCTAACACTAGATGACAGTGTCAGTATTCAAAAATATCTCAACAGGCTAGAGCACTGATTGAACTGAATCTAAAAATGCCTTTATTGATGACTCCAAAGCCTTTTACTCAGTTCCACACTCATGTACTACAAAGATATGACAGAACCAAATAGAGGAAGAATGCCAGAGTATTAGAGACCCACATAAAAAATTGTTCTCTTGAACATGCCACCAACACAGTTCATATACAAAATGTGGTATTTTTCATAGTTCAACCTCATTATGGTTGTCTAGTCTTAAATATATGATCATCTCTCCTAAATAAAACCAAGAATGGCTTCCAGGTTCTAGAAGGAGTAATAATGGTTACTAATCTAGTTGTAGCCCACTTTAGATAGACTGGAAGGTCCCAGCCACATAGGCTAATTAAAAGTTGTTTTTCTTAAAAAGGCAAGACTCAGTTGGTTCAAGATTTTTAGGCTTAAATCGCTGGTAGTTCCCAATTGCTTCAAGGATAAAACCCAGTGTGGGAGCAGTTGGTGCTCTTCAGGCTTGATAGAAGTCCCAATGTTGTTTTAGGCAATATACTCTTCTAACTGGGCAGGCCACCACGGCAAATTAAATTAACTACTTATCTTTGCTAAATTCCCTTTTTTTGTAAGGTCTATTTCTTTTGTTAAGTTCTATTTAGTTTGTGAGTGTCATATTTCATTCCTATCCTGAGCCTGGTCCAGGATACAAGTTAAGGATGAAGTGGTGCCAAAAGATCTTATTAGACATTTATATATAAATGACATCAAGCTCTGTGACTCCACTCAAAGAGGACATTAAACAGCTCCTTTATCTCGTGGAATTTTTCTGCAGTGATAGCAAAATGTCACTTAAACTTAATGAGGGGGTAGTTAGGTAGCACAGTGGAGAGAATGCCAGATCTATAGGTAAGCGATCCTGGGTTCAAATGTGATCTCAGACACTTCCTACTTGTGTGACCCTGGGCAAATCACTTAACCCTAATTGCCTAGCTCTTACTGCTTTTCTGTCTTAGGATTGATTCTAAGAGAGAAGGTAAAGGTTTTAAAAAAAACTCAATGAGGATATGTCTACCATTTTCTGGCATCATCTATATTGATCACTAAGTTATAATGTTGGTTGCAATGAACTAGTACAGAGCTGCCACTCTAAAGCTCTCTTTTCACATAAACAAATCTGCATGACTCAGTCCTTTGCTTGATATTCCTTTTTTTTTTTCTTTTTAAGCTTTTTTAACCAACTGATTCCAAGGCAAAAGAGTGGTAGCTGGTGTCTGAGCCTGATTTGAACTCAGGCCCTCCTATCTCCAGACCTAGATCTCAGTCCACTGAGCCACCTAGCTGTCTTCTTAATACTTCTTTAATGACATCTTGTTGATAGAGTTCATGAGGATGTCACCCACAGAGGACATTTTGATTCTTGAATCATTGTCATTCCATAGGATCCACCCATAATCCATTTAAGGTTACATGTATTTGGCAAACCCAGTGGCATAGACCTGTCCCCAGTCTTTACTCTTGCCCATTGAAGTGAAGCTTGCTTGTTCTAAAAGTATCCCTGTGAATGTTTAATGAATCATGAACTCTAAGACCATTTATCCATCCTCTTCCTCCTTTATGGTTTGGAAAGATTGCCTCTGAACTATCTTGGGGAGATGGGCACTGTGTTTGGTGAGTATTTTATGGTGTTTTGTTAGCATATTTTCCAAATCCAAGTCATAATCGACTTCACTGTTCTGAGAGGATACATTAAGAATAGTTTGCCTAAATGTTCATTGCTTTAAATATGGTTTTCCCATTGAGTTTTGATTTCAGGATACCAACAAATCTTTTTGTATTCAACCACAACCTTTTCCTTGATGGCTTCACACTAAATGTGCATTGACTAGAGACAAGGTATTTTCTTGAAGCTAAAATGTCCATTTATTTAATAGCAACAATAATTCAAAATTATAAGAACCCTTTTTGTTGTAGAGCATTTGAAGGTGAGATTGTAAAGACAGTCAAGTTAATGATAGCAGGACAGCTCTCATATTGGATGATGATGGCACACTCTACCTGGCCAAGGTAGCCTTCCCATTTGGGAGCATTAAGACCAAGATATTTTTAGGCATCTCTTTCATATATCAGTTCATTGTGACCTCCAGACTCAAGCTAGCCTGGAGGAACATTTGGGATGGAGATGTCTCTAAATTTGCACATCTCTGTGAACTGGAAGGTTTAATTTGTAGGAGTTAATCTGTATGAACATGCCAGTCTCCCAGATGATATCTCCTATCATGTGAGGAGGGGAGGGAGGCATGGCACACTTGTGTATGGGATTTATTATGTAGATATGAAGAAAAGTAAAAACATACAAGAGATTTGTGACTGCATTTGGTACAATCTTCTTCATATATGGAAATGCTTGTTTTATTTGGTTTTGTAAAATTTGGAATTAAAAAAAAAACAATAGAAAAAGAAAAAAGAAATTTGTTTTCTCATATTTCTTTGAGCTTTTGCAATTCTGCTTTTCTCATGGAGCACAATGCCTTCTTTGATGTGGGCATGCCATGCTGGACAGTCTTGTGCCAGGGTCTCCTGTGTCTCACAACTGAGACCAGAGTTCTTTAGAGAGACCTTGAGAGTGTCCTTGTATCATATTTTCTGATCTCTGTGTGAATGCTTACCTTGTCTAAGTTCTCTGTAAAATAGTCTTTTAGGAAAATGTATGTTTGGTATTTGAACAAAGTGGCTAGTCCATTGGAGTTTCACTCTCTATTTACCATCTCTGTGACTTACCAAATTAAAGTAACCCTCCCTGATTACCAATCCCCAAAATATGTTTCTCCCTATTTAGAAAATCCTTAAGGCCTGAATTCTCTCTCTCTCTCTCTCTCTCTCTCTAAACCCTTGCCTTTCATCTTAGAATCAATGCTGTGTATTGGTTCCAAGGCAGAAGAGTAGCAAGGGCTAGGCAATGGGGGTGAAGTGACTTATCCAGGGTCACCCAGCTAGGAAGTATCTGAGTCCAGATTTGAACCTAGGACATCCCATCTCTAGGCCTGGCTCTCAATCCACTGAACCAACTTGCTGCCCCCATGTCTTTCTTTTATTGCTGTTCTCTTAGTGATTGGCATAGTACCAGGGATCTTAACATCAGAACTTCATTGGGTGGGATATGAATTCCTTCTCTATAATGAATAGTGTGGAACAGGGTTTCTGGGTATCGTATAGAGGGAATTCTCATTCAGTTAATAAAACAACAAGCATTTTACCATATTATGCCCTTGCCACGTGTTAGGCACCTTTTTGTTCACTCATTCATTTGTTCATTCAACTATCTGGTTAAAAAAAAAACTGTCCTGTTAGTTTTTGGTCAAATTTATGACAAGTCAGTTGCAATCACTTTATTAGGTAGTTTTGCCAATTTTATGTTTTACGGGAAAGTACTAAGAGTAGGGGGAGCAGCTAGATTGCATGGTGGATAGAGTACCAGGTCTTGTCAGGAAGACCTGAGTTCAAATCTAACTTTAGACATTTAATAATTGTATGATCCTGGGCAAGTCACTTAACTCTATTGGCCCATTTCTTCATCTGTAAAATGAGCTGGAGAAGGAAATGGCAAACTGCTTTAGTATCCATGCCAAGGAAACCCCAAAGGTGTCATGGAAAGTAAGACACAACTAAAAAAATTACTGAACAAAAAATAATAGCAACAACAAAGGGTAGGGAAACATTCACAGCATCAAGGATTTTAGAGGGAAGTGATCTGAGAGACCATCTCATCTAATCCTCTCATTTCTTCCCCCTTTAAAACCTTTATTTTCTATCTCATATCAATTCTAAGACAGAAGAGTGGCAAGAGATATATAATCAGATTTAAGTGACTTGCCCAGGGTCACACAGCTAAGAAGTATCTGAGGTCAGATTTGAACCCAGGTCTTCCCTACTCTAGGTCTGCAGCTCTGTCCACTGTGCTCCCTAGATATCTCTCCAATCCTCTCATTTTACAGGTGAAGAACCTAGTGACTTGTTTGAGGCCACACAAAGAGTAAATGAAAGAGGAAGGATTTGAACCCAGGTCCTCTGGCTCTAAATCCACTTTCATTACTCTCTATCATACAACATTTCATGCTTCCATCTTGGGAAGGTCAAAACAAAATGTATCAGTAAGAAAAAAACCCCAACCCCCAGCAAAAATATATGACAGGTGAATTGTTTTACATTTTTAATGGTATATGGGAATCCCTTGTGTATTTCAAGCTTACAGTACCTTTTGGCCCATTTTATAGGCAGACAGTATAATTTTATTATTTTTAAATGATGATAGGGTTTATAGTCATTGTTCCTTTGCTTTTATGACATGTCGTTGGCTGTATCTGTGATTTATGTGATGATGAGTTCTTGGTTAGACATGCAACCACCAATTATAGCATTATTTCTATGGGAAAATATGACCTACTTTGTGACAATCTGCTTTTCAGCACTGCTCCCATGGATGTGTCAAGGCATAAAGCTGGGACCACTTGGGATTGCAGTATTCAACAAGAATTGGGATTTGAGGTGGTAGAAGTACAGCCTTGTTTTTGTATTGGAGTAAAAGTAAATAAGCCTTCCGAATTCCACCCTTACTCACTTCTTGTTATATGCTAAATCAGCATGATCCTATTAATCATTTTAGTATTACTGTCTTTTTATTTATTTATTTGTCTATTTATTTATTTATTTTACTTGTAAACATTATTTTATTTGATCATTTTCAAACTATATTCATTGGAAACAAAGATCATTTTCTTTTCCTCTCCCCCCTCTCGCCACCCCTCCCATAGCGCGATTCCACTGGGTATCACATGTGTCCTTGATCAGAACCCATTTCCATGTTGTTGGTATTTGTGCTAGGATGTTCATTTAGAGTCTCCATCCCCAATCATATCCCCTCAACCCATACAATCAAGCAGTTGCCTTTTCTTGGTGTTTTTACTCCCACAGTTTGTCCTCTGCTTGTGGATAGTGTTTTTTAGATGCCTGCAGATTGTTCAGGGACATTGCATTGACACTAATGGAGAAGTCCATCACCTTTGATTGTACCACAGTGTATCAGTCTCTGTGTACAATGTTCTCCTGGTTCTGCTCCTCTCGCTCTGCATCACTTCCTGGAGGTTGTTGCAGTCTCCATGGAATTCCTCCACTTTATTATTCCTTTTAGCACAATAGTCTCCCATCACCAACATATACCACAATTTGTTCAGCCATTCCCCAATTGAAGGGGATCCTCTCATTTTCCAATTTTTTTTTGTGTGACTACGAACAGTGCAGCTATGAATATTCTTGTACAAGTCTTTTTCCTTATTATCTCTTTGGGGTACAAACCCAACAGTGCTATGGCACCCTTTGGGCATAGTTCCAAATTGCCCTCCAGAATGGCTGGATCAATTCACAACTCCACCAGCAATGCATTAATGTCCCTACTTTGCCACATCCCCTCCAGCATTCATTACTTTCCATAGCTGTCATGTTAGCCAATCTGCTAGGTGTGAGGTGATACCTCAGAGCTGTTTTGATTTGCATTTCTCTGACTAAAAGAGATTTAGAGCACTTTTTCATGTGTACTGTCTTTTTAAAAAAAACACCTTATCTTATGTCTTTGAATCAAAATTAAGTATCATTTCAAGGCAGAAGAACAGTAAAGGCTAGACAATTGGGGTTAAGTGACTCACCCAACGTCACAGTTAGGAAGTGTCTAAGAACAGATTTGAATTCAGGACCTCCTTTTTCTGGGCCTGACAATCCACTGAGCCATGCAGATGCCCCTTAATGATATTGTCCTTAAGTCCAATGATGGTGGCTCCTTTAGAGCTAGCCTAATTTCTCCTAATCTTTGGATAGTGTATGCAATCAGATTTTGCAAACATTTATTTGTTTTTTTGTTCAGTCATTTCAGTCATATCCTATTCTTTGTGACCCCATTTGGGATTTTCTTGGCAAAGATACTGGAGGGGTTTGCCATTTCCTTCTCCAGATCCTTTGACAGATGAGGAAACTGAGGCAAACAGGTAAACACTTATTTTGTACTTAAGGTGTGTAAGTCAGTGAACAGACATTTATTAGGTGATTACTATGTGCTGAGTTCTGTGGATACAAAGAAAAGCTAGGTGGCTCTGGGGATAGAACAGCAGGACTGGAGTTGGGAGGTGCTGGTTTCAAATCTGGCCTCAGACTCTTCCCAGCTGTGTGACCCTAGGGAAGTCACTTAATCCCAATTGCCTAGCTCTCACTACTCTTAATGCTTTGGAATCAATACTTAATAACAATTCTAAGACAGAAGGTAAAGGGTTTAAAAAAATAAAATAATAACCACAAAAAACAACCAAAGGCTTGGTCCTTGCTCTCAAAAGAGGTCATGTTCTTATGATAATTCAAAGTACGTTCATAGGAGCACAGAATAGAAAATGAACACTCATACAATGCCCGCTTGAAGGGCTGGGTCTGTATGTTAGAGTCTATAGTGGGGAGAGAATATAATGCTTACCCTAACAGAGAAGTATATCAGGGATGTGCTGGCAAATGTTTGAGCTCTCTAGGGAAAAAAAAGTATTCACATCCCACTTTTAAGTTTAATTTGCATTATTAATGTTTTCTCCATCACTTTCCTGGGTCTAGAGAATCTATAGAACAGTAAAACTAGTCTCTGATATATAGCTATTGATAATTGCTGAGATGTAAATGCTCCCAGTTAAAATTTAACAATAGGCTCTCAAAAAGCAGCTTACAACTCCTTGATTTCTATAAGAACTGGAAAGATCTACATGCACAGATGTGGAGTGAAATGAGCAGAACCAGGAGAACATTACACATAGTAACTGAAATATTGTGGGACGATCAAATGTGATTGACTTCTCTATTAGCAGCAATGCAATGATCCAGGACAATTGTGAGGGACTTATGAGAAAGAACACTATCCACATCCAGAGAAAGAACTGTGGGAGCAGAAATGCAGAAGAAAGCATATGATTGTTACTTGTTTATATGGGTAAAGGATTTGGGGTTTTAAATTGAAAAGATTATTACAAAAATGAATAATATGGAAATATATTCTGAGTGATAATACATGCATAACTCAGTGGAATTGCTTGTCAGCTCCAGGAGTGGGGAGGAAAGAGGGGAAGGAGAGAACACGAATCATGTGACCATGGAAAATATTTTTTAAAAATTATATTTATAATATGAAATCAAAAATAAAAAAACAAACAGACATGAAGTAGCTCATATCCCTCAATAAGGTAAGGTGTTCTGGGATTAATGGAGAGATTAAGACAAAATGCTCTAAGATAACTGGAGGAGGACGAGAGTTCTCTAAAGAGAAATTGGGAATCAAGCTGAGCCTTGAAGGAAAGGAAAGGACTCTAGAGGTGGCTAGGTGGCTCAGTGGATAAAAAGTCAGGCCTGGAGGTGGGAGGTTCTGGGTTCAATCTGTCCTTAGACATTTCCTAGGTGTGTGATCTTAACCCCACTTAAGTCACTTAACGCCAGTTGCCTAGCTCCTACCATTCTTCTATCTTGGAACCAATACTTAGTATGGATTCTGAGATAGAAAGTAAGGTGTTTTTTATTTTTTTATTTTTATTGAAAATTTTCATTTAATTAATTACTTAAGAATATTTTTCCAAGGTTAGGTGATTTATGTTCTTTCCCTCCCCTCCTCCCCTCCCCCATAGCCAGTGCACAATTCCACTGGGTTTTACATATATCATTGATCAAGACCTATTTCCATATTATTGATATCTGCACTGAGGTGATCATTTAGAGTCTATATCCCCAATCATGTCCCCATCGATCCATGTGATCAAGTAGTTGTTCTTCTGTGTTTCTATTCCCACAGTTCTTCCTCTGGATGTGGATAGTGTTCTTTCTCCTAAGTTCATCTGAATTGTCCTGGATCATTGCACTGCTGCTAGTAGAGAAATTCATTATATTCGATTGTACCACAGTGTCTCAGTCTCTGTGTACAATGTTCTCCTGGCTCTGCTCCTTTCACTCTGCATCACTTCCTGGAGGTTGTTCCAGTCTCCATGGAATTCCTCCACTTTATTATTCCTTTGAGTACAATAGTATTCCATCACCAACATATACCACAATTTGTTCAGTCATTCCCCAATTGAAGGGCATCCCCTCATTTTCCAATTTTTTGCCACCACAAAGAGCACAGCTATGAATATTTTTGTGCAAGTCTTTTTCCTTATACCCCAAAGAGATCATAAGAAAAAGACTTGTAGAAAAAGAAAAAAATTTTTTGAAAGAGAATGATGCTAAAAAAAAAAAGATGAGGAGAGAGTCCATTCAAAGTGTGGTAGATATACTGTGAGAATGAAAAGCATGACAGCATGAAGAGGAAATCCCATAGAGGCCTTGATACATGTGCGTTGTGTTTAAGTCCAGCCAGTGCAAGTTAAAACAACTCTAAGGTACCACCTCACAGCTATCAGGCTGGCCAATGTGATAGTACAGGAAAGTGACAAATGTTGGAGGGGACATGGCAAAATTGGGACAGGAATGGTGGAATTGAGAACTGATCCAACCATTCTGGAGAGCAATTTGGAATTATGCCCAAAGGACTATAAAACAGTGCATACTCTTTGATTCACTCAGTGATATCACAGTGATACCACTACTAGTCTGTATCCCAAAGAGATCATAGTGGTAGTCTCTCGGTGACCGAGAATGACTATGAAAGAGATCATAAAAAAGGAGAAAGGACCTATTTGTACAAAAATATTTATAACCACTCTTTTTGTAGTGGCAAAGAATTGGAAATTGAGGGTATGTCCATCTTTTGGGGAATAGCTGACCAAATTATGGTATATGATGGTGATGGGATACTACTGTGCTATAAGAAATGATGAGCAGGATGATTTCAGAAAAAGCTGGAAAGACCTCCATAAACTGATGCAGAGTGAAATAAGCAGAACCAGGAAAACATTATACACAGTAACAGCCACATCATATGATCATCTAAGAAAGACTTAGATACTCTTAGCAATACAATGATATGGGACAGTTCTGAATGACTTATGACAAAGAAAGCTATCCATCACCAGAAGAAGAACTGTTGGAATCAGATGTAGATCAAAGAATACTGTCTTTCACATTAGTTTAGTTATGGTTTTCTTTTGGGGTTTGGTTTTTATAGGAGGATTCTCTTTAAAAAATGACCAATATGGAACTATGTTTTGCATGATAAAACATATATAACCCTAATAAAATTGCTTACCAGATTTGGGAAGGTAGAGGGAAGGGAGGGAGGAAGACAATTTGGATCTTATAATTTTGGAAAATGTATATTGAAAATTGTTATTATAAAATAAAATATCTTTGAATTAACAAAACAAAACAAAACAAACAAAAAAACAAACCCAGCCTGCTCAGGATTTTGGAGCTCTTAAAGAATATCCTCTAAACCCAAGCTGGATTCAGGCTTTAGTCCACTGGAGATTTTCTATAAGGACTTATTGGCTGCCTCATGCTTTTTTGGGCCTAACATACCAATAATATGAATCTGATATTTTGGCACTTCTCTCTTAAAACCATAATGCTTGGGGTCCAAGGTGGATCTGTCCCATACCACATTCTGCTCTAAAGTGAATAGCATTATAATAGACTTGGGGATTTTTTTATAGAGGGGATCCTTGTTCAAGCAAACAAGTAAAAAAACCCATCAAAAGCATTGAGTGCCAAATATGTGCTAGACATTTTGCTAACCTCTAGGGATGCAAGGAAAGGGAAATAAACTGTCCCTGTCCTCAAAGTGTTTATGTCTAATAGGGGAGATAACATGCAAATAAATAGATATATGCAAGATATGTATAGATACATAAAAGATAACTTTAGAGGGAGAAGGTATGGATAATTTAGGAGGGGACTGTGCTAATGACCTCTGAGAACATGATCTGTCCACTGGACTTTGCTATAGGTGCCATCCACAGTGGCCCGGGAAAAATTGTTGGGGGACAAGGGGGAGAACTTTGCTCTGCAGTGAAATAAAGATGAATCCCCCTTCTCAGCCGTTCAGTCTTCACTCATAAACTCTGTCTTCTGCATAGGGAGTTTTTACTCAGAGCACATTCTGTTTAAGAGGTCAGGAACGTTCTTACAGTTGTGGACCACTGTCTATGGCCTCTTCTCCCCAATTTTCCCTGTGACCCTAGAATCTGGCCTCAGAGCCTTTCATAAGAGGCAGTTTTTTTTTCTGAAGCCTGCCCATCTCCCCCTTACCACAGGCCTCTTCAGAAACCCACTCGGATGCGCACTAATGCCATTATCTTCCTGAAATTAAAATCAAGCTTCAGCCTATAATGTTTCACTGAGAGGGAATTGGGGTTATATATTCCTGCGTAGAGCAGTATTCTATTTCAGTCATAGCATTTAATTATGATTGGTATGTTAGTGCCCACCGGAGCATAACAAATTGTCATTATGTTATTCTGCTGAGTCTAATTTAATTGGCAAGTTGTCACAAAAGCAATTATCCATCATTTATTATGTTGCCATAACCACATCCAAGAGAGCACCTGCTGTCTGAGAGGAGAAATGCTCCACAGTCTCTTAGTCCTGGATCCACTCCGCTCACTCCTGTGACACAAAGGCACCTCTTCCCCTTCCATTGTGACCCCTCCTTTCCTACCTCAACTTCACCAAACTGGATGTGGGAGCTCCAGATCTCCAAAGCAGATTGATTCATGGGGTGAAGGCTTGCCTGGGAGCCTCGCTCCCTGGGAAGGGGAAGGAGTGCGCAAGGCAGGGTGGGGGGAGAAGGAAGTACCCTTTCTACATTTCGTCAAGAGGACAACAGGCTGAAAATAGAACATGGCAGTAGACGTGACATCCTATGAGTAAGAGAGTCTGACACAAACGGAATCAGACCCCTTTTATGGTCACTCAGCCTGGCTGCCCCTCAAGCATGGATTTGTTATCAGGAGCTGCTCTTTTCTTCTGATGAAGATAGTCCTTTGAAGCCCAAATGATTTGGCTCTCTCTCCTGGGTGCAGAACATTATCCTACATCCTAGGGAGGTACCAAGTTTAGATAACATACAGTTCCATACTTTCTGGCTGGAATTACAGTCTTGTAGTGGAGTAAGACACAAGCACAAATAATTAGCTTGGCACTAGAGATTTTCTAAATAAGACTTCCTAGAGGCCATCTAGCATGGAGGATAGAGCACTGGTATTGGAGTCAGAAAGTCTTAGGATTGCAGATTGAGACCCAGAAGGGACTTTAGAAGTCATCTGATTCAATCCCCTCATTTCATTGTATTTTATTCTGATTGCCAGGCACACAGTGGGCACTTGTTGATTGATTAATTTACGGATAAGGAACCTGAGATTAAGAAAAGTTCACTAGTTCCCTCAAGGTCACACAGATGGGAAATGACATAAGATTCAAATCCAGAACCATGAACTCCAAATCTAGTGCCTTTTCTTGTGTCCCACACTATCCTGCCTCTGACACATGTTTGAGTGTCTCACCTTCCAGCAATATATCAGATCTGTGTAATTAGAAAATCTTGAACCCTTGGACTTCATCTCCCAGAATCCTTTTCCCTTCATCCAGGTAGCATCCTTGTGTATTGTTTAGAAGTTCTGTAACTCTGCCTTTTGTCTCTCTTTTCCTGTGAGCAGGGCTGGGTTAACTCTCTCTTTGCTCTAGCTTTTTATTTTCCTTTAATTCAAGTTATTATTAATAAATCTTATTAAATATAATACTTGGGGTACAAGGATATTAATTTTTAATCTTAATTAGATCATTCTCGAAGACTGTAAATTACAGACCAGTTTATCAGCACTGGTGAGCAGGGGCAGATTTCATAATGAGACCTGCCCCCTACAGATGAAATCCCAGGTTCAGATCCTACCCCAAAATGACACCCCAAGTCTAGTGATTTTTATAGCCTGTGTTGCCTCAAGTAATACCATATCCTCCTTGGACCACAGAGAATTCCATCAATACAAAGGAAATTGTATTACGATGTCCAGAATGTAGTTTCTTTTTCTTCCTTAAGGCTAAACTTTATTCTCATTTCACACAGAGCTTGTTGCTTGGACTCTTGACCTAGAGTCCACAGACTCCCAAGGGCCCCATGGGTAGATTACAGGACATTCAAGAACTTAGATGAGAAAAAAAAATCAGGCCTTTGTTTTCACTAACCTTTAGTTGAAATTTAGCATTTCCCTCAATTATTGAAAAACATTACTCTGAGAAGGGGTGTGTAGGTTTCACCAAATTGTCAAAGGGAGCCTTAACGCAGAAAAGGTTTAGAATAGCCATAATCCAGAGGAAGATAAATTTAGAAGTACAGCCATAAGAAAAGAACATTTTTGTCACAATTGATGGAAGAGGGAGAGGTTGAACAGATGGACCCTAACAGGGTGGAGTGGGGCTGGAATACCCAGCTTCATTGCCCAGTTTGAGATAGGGGCCTTTTTTTTTTCTAGAGAAAAACTCGCACAGAGCCCTTCCCCAAGAGCCATTTATTCAGAGCTAATGTGAGAGGCCCTATTAGCCCTGAATTACCGCCTGTCCCCTCTACCCCCTCCTTACTCCCAAATAGTACCCTTATCACTCAGTGCACAATAAAGCCTCTGTGAATGAGAAAGCAGGGCCAGCTAAAGTTTTCACATTTTTTCCTGAACTGGGATGACAGTACCCTGGACAGATTAAGCTAGGCCATCTGCTAGTCTGTCTCTGTCCTGTGGGCCTGAGCCAGGCAGACAATTCACTAATCTTTTCCCTGCCTCCTCCTGACTGTATCTATCAACACAGTCAACAAGAGACTCATTTTGAAAAGGAGGGGAAAAAAGCCCCTAGAAACCCAGCTACAGTGAGGGGAAAAACACCAACAAAACCTTTAAATAAATCAGTCTCCCCCCAGTTAATCAGTCTACAATTCCCTGGTTACTGGTGGTGCTGAGAAATTGTCAGCTTCCTGAGCACAGGCAGATTCCCTCTTGTAACCCTGAAAACTAAAATCTGCCATGGCAATAGCTGGTAAAAAACAAAGGAAAGACCTATAAAGCCTTTCATGTCTCCTACTTAACTGTACTGCAAGGCACAGAGAACCTTTTATACTTTGCCCTCTCTTCTAGCCTGGGCTTGTTGCCCTGAAACTCCAATATTCTAATCTAATATCAGCTGGAATTGGGGGAGAGATGGTTATTGCCACAAAGAAAAGCCATGATGGCCAAATTTTCAGTCTTTCTATTCATTAGGGAGAAGCCCACTTTGAGTCTTTTGGCTCTTGAAATCACGGGGGAACAAACCGTCTTTCATCTCACCAACAGACAATGTACAGGAAGGAATTGTGTTGAGTGACAGTGTTGAGTGCTCTGGAGGGCCAATGAGACCCAGAGGAGTCTGTGGTACCTTCAGGACTCTGATTATCTTGTTGACAAGAGAGATTTCTCACTTAAAGTCTACCTGGACCTAAAAGCACACACACAAAAATACAGTCCCATTATATTTTTCATTAATCCCCAATGCACAACACCCTGGTTTAGTTCAACCTTTAGTCTCCTCACTGTCTCATAATCATGCCATGTTCCTTTCATCAATGATAACTGGCATGTCCTCCTCAATCTCTTCTGGATATCCATATCCTTCTCCCATCCTTCAAAGCCCACCTCTTCCATGAAATTCATGAGATCCTGGGATCCTAAGTTGGTCACTAGCTGTCACTGAATAATCATTTCTCTGAAATTACTTGAAAAGTCTGTGATTTTTTGGTGTGGACATTTCTTCCACTGAGGGCCCAAATCCTACCTTGGGCACTTACTCTTTGTGTAATCCTGAGCAAGTCATTTAACTTCCCTGTGGCTCAGTTTCCTCATTTGTAATGTGGGAGGGTTGGAACTGATGACCTGTGAAGTCCCTTTCAAGTATACATTTATGATCATAAAATATAGCTTCTAACCTCTCCATACCTTAAGACAATGATGGTGAAACTTTTAGAGACCAAGTGTCCAAATTGCAATCCTTATGCTACATGTGAGCTCCTCCCCCTTATCCCAGACAGGGGAGGGAGGATGCACTCCTATTAGGCTGCTGGTAGAAGGGTGGGTGATGAGAGAAATGTTCTCAGGGGTGTGAAGAGTGGGAAGGGAGCAGTCCCCTCTGGCAGGCTCAGGCATGCATGCCATAGGTTTGGTTAGAGCTGGAAGCAGCCTTCAGTGGGCATCTAGTTCAACTTTTTCATTTTGAAAATGAGAAAACTGACATCTAGAGAGGTCATATAACTTGCTCAAAGTTACATAGCTTGGAAGAGGCAGAGAGATGGACTTTATGAGTTGCTATGGATGGCCTTTCTGCCAAAATCAAACTTATTATCTACAGACCATCCTTCTGGTGATAATTGTCTTCATATTTAGCTAGGAATGCTAAGACCTTGTCTTTTATAGGACCCAAATGATCCTTAATAAATATGTCTTAATGAATTGATTGATTGAATTCTGGTTGAGTTAATCCTCACTTTACCTTCTGTAGCAATCAAAAAGTGATCTGGATTGTAGAAAATGAACAAAACCCAGAAAACCCCAAGGAAGGCTGTCAGTGTGCTCAGCTTGCTAAGGACAGGTCAGCAATGACAGCTAGCCATTTGCTTTGGGAAGTCCTGTAGTTCAAAATTCTTTTTGTTGCTTAGTTTATGTTCTATAGGAATTATCTAATCATACTGATTATGAGATCAGTTCCATTTGCCTTCATTAAGTGCTTTGGAATCCTGGAATTAAATGCACCATTCACAGTGACACTCACTATACATACAAATGAGCCACATTAGCACATCTCTTCAGGGGCCATACCAATCATAATCATTCCCTCAGGGTGCCTTATATTTTTCGCATATGTATCTTTTCAAATTAATATAATGCCAGACATATGAACTCTGAATCACAAGAGTAGGCTGCCCCACCTACACTGGAGGGTGTGTTCCTTGATGGCCCCTTTAATGTGTGGCTTTTAGAACTGGCTAGAACACTCCAGATATATGAGACACCCTTTGTGACCATGTGGCTCAGAGGACACTTATAGTTCTGGTGGGAGAGATGTCATGCTAGAGTCAGACTCAAGCCATGGAGATCCAGTGAGGGGAAGATGGGCCAAGCACCCAAATCTAACGTGAAGGAAATCCAGGAATGGATACCTGGAGAACTAATACTAAGCAACAACCCCCATTTAAATTCAATGTGCCAGCCGCTGTCCGAGGTTCTGGAGACTCAAAGACAAAACTGAAATAGCTCCTGCCCTCAAGGAACATTCATTCTATTGAGGGAAGCAACATGGACATAACTAAATAATGCCTTGTGAGGAAACTAGGCAAGGAACAATTCCTGGGGGAGAGGGCTGTGATCAAGACAGGCTTATTGTAGGAGATGAACTTTGAGCCAAGCTCTGAAGGGACCTAAAGGCTCCGAGGTGAGGAGAGAAAGCATTCCTTGCATGGGGGACAGCCTGTTCAAAGATAGGGAGATAAAGAGATGGAATGCTGAGTATTGAGAAGCATAAGCAGACTAGCAAGAAGAGAGAACAAGATCCAGGAATGATTACTGGTGGGTTGAATTTGCATGCCTAGGGTTCTACGGTTTACAGTCTGTTCCCTAACCCTGTCCAATATTTACTACAATAGTCCAAATATTGGCTGTCTTTCCTTCTCCCCAGTCCCTGAGTCCCTATTCCCCTACAAATTTAGCTTGTATAAAATCTAACTACAGCTCATTATTAGTGTTATTTTTCTGGGTATGCCTACATATATATACTTCTTTTCAAAAAGAGCTCCTTTTAAGGAGATGGTGTCTATTTCAGGGTAGCCTATATTCAGACCAATATGACATATATCAGTGATTTGGATGCAGCTGTAGAGTACATGCTAATCTAATTTGTGGATGTACAAAGCTGGAAGGAATCACTAATATCATGACTGACAATCGAGATGGAAAATAACCTCAATAAGTTGGAACAATGGGCTAAAACAAACAAAAAAAGGCATTTAAGAGGGATAGCTGATCAGTCCTTTAATTGTACAAGACTAATGATAAGGGTGACCTGGACCAACAGCAGTTCATATGAAAAATAACTGGTGTTTTTAATTAAAAAATCATAATGTAATGAAGGGTCACCTCCCTTCCCAGTCTTAATCCCTTGGTGAACCAGGTTAGCCCTATACTATTTCTTATTCTTCAATCCATTTCCCCTTTGTCCTGTCCCCAATTATGCTGTAACATGAATCCAAGATTATGCCTATCATCTACCCCCTCTACTCCTATTCTCATGCTACTCAACTAAACTAAAGGAAGTCATAAAATATTCAGAGTTTACTATAAATTTATGTTATTTAATTTAAACTAGAATCTCACAGCAGCAAGACATTCTATTTCTGTCTTATTCCCTATGACATTTACCACAGAGGTTGTTCCAAACCTTCTAATCTCTCCTCAGCCTTCCCATGACAATCCTACTTTTTATCTGAGGTGTTCATTCTCATGTTTCACCAAAAATGGCTAGCCACCCAAATCTCCTTTTTCTCCTCTTCTTATTATATCACATCGCTTTGACCCCTCCATCTCTTTTTCATTCTTATCTGATGAGAAGGTAGCCCCTTTTCTTGCAAAAACCAACTATATATATATATGTATACATATATATATATATATATATATATATATATATAATCGAATCCATCCTTTCCTGACTTCTCCCTCAGATTGATTCTGCAAGTGTCCCTCTTCCCTTTAATCTTCAATCTCTCCCTCTCCATTGGACTCTTATCTGCTGCCTTAAAAACAAGTCCATGTGCTATCCTCCATACTTAAAAACTCTCATTTTAAACTACTATCCCTGATAGCTATCATCTCATAATCCTACTTTCCTTCTCTGCTAAAATCCTTGAAAAAGTCTTCCATAGGCAAGACCTCCTTTTCTTTTTCTTTTTTTTTCCTCCCTCTCTTCTAAATACTATGAAATCTGTCCTCTGAATCCCACCATTCTGCCAAAACGGCTCTCTCCAAAGTTACCAATAATTGCTTAATTGTCAAATCCAATGACCTTTTTTTTAGTTCATTGTCTTTGACACTGTTGGTCACCCTTTTTTCTTCCTGGATACATTTTCCTCTCTGAGTTTTTTGAAGACACCATTCTTTCCTGGTTTTCTTCTTATCTATCTGACTTTTTATCAGTCTCTTTGGTGGATCTTTATCCTTATTGCTCCTATCTCCTAATTGTGGTATTCTCCAAGGCTCTGTCAGGGACTTTCTTATCTTTTCTGTCTATACTAACTTCCTTTGAGATCACATCAACTCACATAGGTCCAATTATCATTTCTATGTAGATGATTCCCAGATCCATATCCCCAGCCTTTCTTCTGGGCTCTCCCACATCTCCAACTGCCTATTTGAAAACAGGAAATAGTATAGAGTTGAACTGATTCACCAAAGGATTGAGATTGGGAAGGGAGGTGCTCATTTTCATTACATTATGATTTTATAAGAAAAAAGCACCAGTTATTTTTCATATGAACATTTGTCAATCCAGGTCACTCTTAACATTAGTCTTGTAAATTAAAGTACTGAACAGTTATCCCTCTTAAATGCCCCTTTTTTTTAGCCCATTGTTCCAACTTATTGAGGTTACTTTCAATCTCGGTTATCAGTCATAATATTAGTGATTCCTCCCAGCTTGTCCCATCCACAAATTAGATTAGCATGCACTCTACAGCTGCATCTGAATCTCTGATATATGCCATATTAGTTTGAATACAGGCTACCCTGAAATAGAGAGACATTTTGAATTGGATGTCCTAGAAGTGTCTCAGACTCAACACATCCAAAATAGGACTAATTATCATTCCCTGCCTCCCAGACCCTTCCCTCTTCTAAAATTTCCTCTTATTATTTTAAACCCTTATCTTTCATTTTAGAATCAATACTAATATTGCTTCCAAGGAAGAAGAGTGATAAGGGCAAGGCAACTGGGGTCAAGTGGATTTGACAAGAGTCAAATAGCTAGAAAGTTTCTGAGGTTAGATTTGAACCTGGGACTTGTTATCTTTACGTCCATCTTTCTATCCACTGAGCAACCTAGTTGCCCCTATTTTCTGTTACTATTGAGGGCACCAACATCCTTCTTGACATCTTGAACTCCTCAGTTTCATCACCAAACATATCTAATCAGTTACCAAATCTTGTCATGTCTACCTTTGAATACACATCTCTTATATGTATGTGTTCTTTATGCTCCCACAATCACCACTCTAGTTTAGGTCCACATCACCTGTCTCCAGGACTCTTCCAATAGACTCCTGATTTTTCTCCCTGACTCTATCTCTACCCATTCCAATCCTTCCTTTGTTTAGCTGCCAAGGAAATTCCTAAAGCTCAGATGTGATCATGTCACCCTTCCTCTCCCATTCCCCAGCTCAATAAACTGCTGTTATTCAGTCATTTCAGTCAAGTCTGACTCTTCATGACCCCATTTGGGGTTTTATTGGCAAATATACTGGAGTGATTTGCCATTTCTTCACTAGCTCATTTGACAGATGAAGAAACTGAGGCCAATAAGATTAAGTGACTTGCCCAGGATCATGCAGCTAGTAAGTGTCTAAGGCTAAATTTGAATTAATGTCTTCCTGACTCTACCTCTATTTGCTCTATTTGCTGTGCCACCAACTGACCCAAATAAATTCTAGTGGGTCTCTATTACCCCCAGGATAAAAAACAAAGTCCTCTCTAGCATTTAATGCTCTTCATAACCTTACCTTTTCCTATCTTTATATTCTCACACTTTACTCTCCTTTCCTAGTATCCTTGACTTTTTGAACAAGTAGGACCAACTTTCTTGCTCTTTCTTGCATATGACACTCCATCTCAATTCTCTTTTGCCTTTTACACTTGCACACCTAGAAGCCTCTGCTTCTTCATCTTCATCTCTTGACATTCCTGAATTTTTTTTTCAAGATTCAGCTTAAATGCACATCTGCGGGAGCCTTATTAGTCCTCTGGTCATTTGACCTTTACCCTTGAAGATTTCTTTCCATATACTCTGTATGTATCTTGTATGTACTTATTTATGTTAGCATGGTCTCTCTTTTAAAAAGTAAATGATCTGGGGCAGCTAGTTGGCTCAGGAGATAGTGATCCAGGACTAGAGATTGGAGATCCTGGTTCAAATCTAGCCTCAGATACTTCCTTGCTGTGTGATCCTGGGAAAGTCACTTAACCCCAATAGCCTTTACTGCTCTTCTGCCTTGAAATCCATAGTATCAATTCCAAGACAGAAGGTAAGGGATAAAGAAAGAAAGGAAGGAAGAAAGAACGGAAAGAAGGAAGAAAAGCCCATGTTGCTCAATCATTTTTTTCAGTTGTGTCTGACTCTTTGTGATCCCATTTGGGGTTTTCTTGGTAGAGATGTCAGAGTGGTTTCCCATTTCCTTCTCCAGTTCATTTTACAGAGGAGAAAAACTGAGGCAAATAGAGTTAAATGACTTGCCCAGGGTCATACAGCTAGTAAGTGTCCAAATCTGGATTTGAACTCAAGTCTTCTTGACTTCAGGCCTATACTTTATCCACGACATCACCTAGCTGTCCACCTTGCCCATAGGAAGCATTTAATGCCTGGTTGGTGATTGAATTGGATGCTTGCTGCATTGGGGAAGTTGATTTCTGGAAGAGCACATTCTCAGAGGAGAAAAGATCCACTGGCTGCTGGGAGGATCCTATAGCAGAGGAACTAAAGACTGCCCAGCTGGCCTGAAAATCTGGCTCTTGTGAGGTGCTCACCCCATGTAGGTTTAAAGTGAATGCAAATGGCAGATCTCTCTGTCTCTCTGTGTCTCTGTGTCTGTCTCTCTGTGTCTGTCTCTGTCTCTCTGTCTCTGTCTGTCTGTCTCTGTCTCTGTTTGTCTCTGTCTGTCTGTCTCTGTATCTGTCTCTCTGTCTGTCTGTCTGTCTGTCTGTGTCTGTGTCTGTCGCTGTCTGTCTCTCTCTCTCTCTCTTCTCTCTCTCTCTCTCTCTCTCTCTCTCTCTCTCTCTCTCTCTCTCTCTCTCTCTCTCTCTCTCTCTCTCTCTCTCTCTCAGAATTCCTACCAGGGGCCCTTACATTGGATATCAGAGGAAGGGAAAGTCTGATGAAGATAATGAACTTTTTTGAGGTGTCTTCTGTTTTTTTTACTTATGTAATAATTGAATGACTATTGCTACCCAGATCTATATTTTATAAAGTTTATTAGAAAGGGTAGACAATCATAGTTTTAAATCTCATCATTCCCCTAAGTAACCTGACCACGAGGTGCCTAGCCTGCCAGTCTCTTCCTCTTTCCCCTTACTTGCCTCCTCTCTTCCCGTGTCCCTTCTTCATTCTATTCTCCTGCCAAAAGCTGAAAGCCTTGACTTTTATTGACATACAGAACGTACACGGACCAAAAACCTGGCACAACTGTGTTATGTGAGGAATGTTGAAGGACAGGTCAGGCCGCTCAGAAGGGGAAGGGAATGGACTTCCTTGACACACTTACTAAGTATTTTTTATTCTAATTGCAGAAGAGAGTAAGGGCTAGGTCACTGGGGTTAAATGACTTGCTAAGGGTCACATAACTAGGCAGGGTCTGAGGCTAAATTTGAACCCAGGACCTCCTGAATCTAGGCCTGGCTCTCTATTCACTGAGCCACTTATGTGTCACAGTCTAAGATTTTTGTCTTGTCCTGACTCAGGGAACCAGGCACATAGATGGAGATTTGTACCATAGCTTTGGTGTTTGGCATTCATTCAAATGCAATTGAGCCCCTTGATTGACCAGAATTTTGATTGATAGTTGCGAGGATAATGATCATATTTATAATTTAATAATACTTAACTCCTTGGATAGTTGTGAAGATAAAATGAGATGATATTTGTAAAGTGTATCACAAACTTTAAAGCACTATAGAAATGGAGCTATTATTCTATTATTAACATATAATATAATACAGTAACATTAATATATAATATATTCCTCTGACCATTTATGTACAATCAGTTGCCAGTTGCTGGTTCCACTTTAACAACCTGTGCTGCATCTATCTCCTTTTCTCCCTTCACACATGGTGCTTTACCTCAGCCCCAAATATCTCTTTACCTGGATTATTACAGCAGCCCGATAATTAGTCTCCATGCTTTTAGTTTCTCCCTTATTCAATCCATTTTCCATACAGTTACTCAATTGATATTCCTAAAATACAGTTCTGATCTGGTAATCTTCCTCCCACTCCCAATTCCAAAATCTTTAATAGCTCACTATTATCTCTAGGTTAAAAAGAATCCTCAGCCTTACATTTAGTCACCATTTGCTTCCCACCTACCTTTTTAATCTTATTTTTTATTACTCTCCTTCAGTTTATATATACATATTTATGTATGTATAATTTAACAATCCTTCATTCTAGTCAACTGGCCTATTGTCTCCTGTATACAATAGTTTTGTCTCCCACCTTTATTTCTGTGCATAGATAGAGCCTCAGTCCGGAATGCTCTCCCCTCTCTCCCCTACCTCTCGGAATCCCTAGCTTGCATCAGGATGAAGTACAGATGCCTGAAGCTCTATGATTCCTTTCCAGATGCCCCTTGTTGCTGACACTCTCTTCCTCTGGAAAGTACTTCATATCAATTTGTACCTATTTCAATATTTGCTTATCTAGGTATATGCTGTTTCCTTCCAGGAAAAGGCAATCTTCTTTAGGGCAGAGATCCTTTGTTCCTAGACTTTGTGATAGAGTATAAGAACTCTGGTCAGAGTCATACATGCACCTCATATTTGGGAGAAACCAGATTTAAAAAGGCCAGAAGATAGCGAGGATCCCATGGGCTAAAATGCTACAAGAGAAGTCAGCCTACCATCCCAATTACTGAGAAAAAGAGGATTTCTCTGATAAGAAAAATGTGGCTGCATAGGGAACTCACTAATCAACTGAAATGTTAAAAAGGAAATTTACAGAAGATGGAAGAAAAGTTAGGGAATAGAAAATAAAAGGAAGAGTGTGGACCAGGGGCAACTAGGTATCACAGTGCATCCAGCACCAGGCTTGGATTTGGGGGATCCTGGGTTCAAATCAGGTCTCAGACACTTCCTATTATGTGACCCTGGGCAAGTCACTTAACTCCCATTGCCTAGCCCTTGCCGCTCTTCTCTTATAATTGATACTAAGACAGAAGGTAAGAATTTTTTTTAAAAGAGTGTAACCCTGTCCTGTAAAAATCTTGTCAACAGTGCAAAAGCTAGTTCAGAACCAGTTGAGGATAGTGAAGGAAGCTTAGAAGAAGAATGAAAAGGAAACTCACATTTATCAAGCAGCTTTTATGTGCAAGGTACTTCAATAGATCTCATTTGATCATCACAACAACTCTATGAGATAGGTATTATTATTATCTCCATTTTTTTACAGTCCAGAAATTGATTTAGGTTTAGTGAACAACCCAGTGTTACACAGCTAGTAAGAATATGAGGCTGACTGTGAATACAGATCTTCTTGACTCTATTCTGTATTTTTTCCACTTTGCCACTTTAAAACAATAAAAAGGATTTTAAAAAAAGCTATAGGGGCATGGGGCAGCTGGGTGACTCAGTGGATTGAGAACCAGGACTAGATATGGGAGGTCCTGGGTTCAAATGTTACCTCAGGCACTTCCTAGCTGTGTTACCTTGGGCAAGTCACTTAACTCCCAATCCCTAGCCCTTACTACCTTTCTGCCTTGGAACCAAAACATAATATTGATTTTAAGGAAGGTAAAGTTTAAAAAAAATGTTATATGGGGTGAAAAAGGATCAGAGAGAGAAGAGGAACTTTGCTAGGGGTGAATGGGAGGACAGCTGACAAAAAGAGAGAAGTTGGAGCTATTTGATTCTTGTTTCAGTTTTATCTTCCAAGGAAATCAGTGACCTTTATACTGGAAATGTCAGAACAAAAATGACTAACAGGGAGTTGTTACCCAAGACAGGAAGGAGATAAGTTCGAGAGCACCTGGCTGCCCTTGATGCATACCAGTCACCAGACTGGGATGAAAAATACTGTTATATACTTAATGAACTGACAGATCTGATCTGCTGAGCCATCGACAGTGATACCTGAAAGACTATGGAAACTGAGAGAGGCACCATAGGTTGGAGAAGGGCAAATGTCCCTACTTTTAAAAAGGGAAAAGAACAAAGTTTGCAAACTATATGCCAGTGAGCTCAAATTCAATTCTGGGAAAATTCTAGAAATGATCATTAAAGAGTTTGTTGCTGAACTTCTAGAAAGGGAAGTAATGATCACAGAGAGCCAGCATGGCTTCAGCAAGCACAGGTTATGCTGGGCTACTTTCATTTCCTTTGTCGACAGAATTACTAAAAGAATAGATGAGGGGGATGATATGGATATGTAGTTTACCTTGATTTTAGCAAGGTGTATGAAAAAGTATTTCATGCTATTCTTTTTTTTTATTTTTTTTTAAATATATTTTATTTGATCATTTCCAAGCATTATTCGTTAAAGACATAGATCATTTTCTTTTCCTCCCCCCACCCCCCATAGCCGACGCGTAAGTCCACTGGGCATTAGATGTTTTCTTGATTTGAACCCATTGCTTTGTTGTTAGTATTTGCATTAGAGTGTTCATTTAGAGTCTATCCTCTGTCATGTCCCCTCAACCTCTGTATTCAGGCAGTTGCTTTTTCTCGGTGTTTCCACTCCCATAGTTTATCCTTTGCTTATGAATGGTGTTTTTTTCTCCTGGATCCCTGCAAGTTGTTCAGGGACATTACACCGCCCCTAATGTAGAAGTCCATTACGTTCGATTATACCACAGTGTATTAGTCTCTGTGTACAATGTTCTCCTGGTTCTGCTCCTCTCGCTCTGCATCACTTCCTGGAGGTTGTTCCAGTCTCCATGGAACTTCTCCACTTTATTATTCCTTTTTGCACAATAGTATTCCATCACCAACATATACCACAGTTTGTTCAGCCATTCCCCAATTGATGGGCATCCCCTCGTTTTCCAGTTTTGGGCCACCACAAAGAGCGCAGCTATGAATATTTTTGTACAAGTCTTTGTGTCCATTATCTCTTTGGGGTACAGACCCAGCAGTGCTATGGCTGGGTCAAAGGGTAGATATTCTTTTGTCGCCCTTTGGGCATAGTTCCAAATTGCCCTCCAGAATGGTTGGATCAGTTCACAGCTCCACCAGCAATGAATTAATGTCCCTACTTTGCCACATCCCCTCCAGCATTCATTACTTTCCTTTGCTGTTATGTTAGCCAATCTGCTAGGTGTGAGGTGATACCTCAGAGTTGTTTTGATTTGCATCTCTCTGATTATAAGAGATCATGCTATTCTTATGGAAAAGAATAGGTGGAAAAAATGTGCACAATTAGAGGGATTTAGAACGGGTTGCATGGCCAGACCTAGAGCAGTTGTTAATGGTTCTAGGTCAATATGGCAGGAAGTCTCTCAGTGTAGTACCTCAGGAATCTGCTCTTGGCCCTGAGTTGTTTAATGTTTTTGTTTTTTAATATTAGCTGCAGAGGAAGGTGGGTGGCACAGAAGAAAGAGTCAGGAAGTCTTGAGCTCAAATCCAGAGTTAGACACTTATTAGCTGTGTGACCTTGGGAAAGTAATTTAAACTGCTATCTGCCTCAGTTTCCAGTTTCCTCAACTGTAAACTGGAGACTGTAATCATGTCCTGCTTTATGTGTATCTGATTTTCATCTTTTATCCCCGGTGTCTTTCTTTGGTGTCTCCCATTTTTGTCTTTGCCTCAAAAACATAGCCATGCTATTTGGCTGAAAGCCCCCCTATTTCATAAGATTCTTGTGAGAATCAAATGGGATAATATATGTAAAGTGCTTAATAAATGCATGTTTGCTTCTTTCTTTCCTTATTAGTGACTTGGATAAAGGTAGAGCTTGTATACTCATCAAACATGCAGATGACACAAAGTCACAAAGCTGGGAGAGACAGCTAACACACTGAATACAAGAGCGAGGACCCAAAACATCCCAATAGGCTAGAGCCATGTTGGCAAACCTATGGAATGTGTGCCAGAGACAGTTGTTCCCTTCATCCTCTCCATATATGCCTGAGGACATTTCTTCCCACATCACCCATCTCTCTGCCTAACAACCAATTGGGAGTGTTTCCTCCCTCCCCTGTCTGGGGTAAGGGGGGCTCATGCGGCATGAGTGTTGCAGTTTGGGCACTCAGTCTCTAAAAGGTTCACCATCACTGGGCTAGAGCATTGGACTGAATCTAATAAGAGGAAATTTACTTTGAATATAATAAATTATGTAGAAAGAATAAATATGATGACTTAGACAAGGATAGGAAACAGTTTTACCAAAACTAAGATGAAGGATGCATGGTTAAACCATTTTTCTGGAAAAGATCTGGGGGCTTTAGTGGACTCCAAGTTCAGTATAAGTCAGTGGTGTGATGTGGCAGTCAAAAGGCTTATATGATATTTTGCTGCATTAAGAAAAATGAAGGGGGATAGAACTATTGATTTAATAAATAAGACAAGAAGCTGGTACTTTGAAAAAACAAACAAAATAGACAAAGTACTGGTCAATCTAATTAAAAAAAGGAAGGAAGAAAAGCAAATTCACAGCATTAAAGATGAAAAGGGGGACAGCACCTCCAATGAGGAGGAAATTAAGGCAATCATTAGAAATTACTTTGCCCAATTATATGGCAATAAATACACCAATTTAGGAGAAATGGATGAATATATACAAAAATACAAACTGCCTAGACTAACAGAAGAGGAAATAGAATTCTTAAATAATCCCATATCAGAAATTGAAATCCATCAAGCCATCAAAGAACTTCCTAAGAAAAAATCCCCAGGGCCTGATGGATTCACCTGTGAATTCTATCAAACATTCAGAGAACAGTTAACCCCAATACTATACAAACTATTTGACATAATAAGCAAAGAGGGAGTTCTACCAAACTCCTTTTACGACACAAACATGGTACTGATTCCAAAACCAGGCAGGTCAAAAACAGAGAAAGAAAACTATAGACCAATCTCCCTAATGAATATAGATGCAAAAATTTTAAATAGGATACTAGCAAAAAGACTCCAGCAAGTGATCAGAAGGATCATTCACCATGATCAAGTAGGATTCATACCAGGGATGCAGGGCTGGTTCAACATTAGGAAAACCATCCACATAATTGACCACATCAACAAGCAAACTAGCAAGAACCACATGATTATCTCAATAGATGCAGAAAAAGCCTTTGATAAAATACAACACCCATTCCTATTAAAAACACTAGAAAGCATAGGAATAGAAGGGTCATTCCTAAAAATAATAAACAGTATATATCTAAAACCAACAGCTAATATCATCTGCAATGGGGATAAACTAGATGCATTCCCAATAAGATCAGGAGTGAAACAAGGATGCCCATTATCACCTCTACTATTTGACATTGTACTAGAAACACTAGCAGTAGCAATTAGAGAAGATAAAGAAATTGAAGGCATCAGAATAGGCAAGGAGGAGACCAAGTTATCACTCTTTGCGGATGACATGATGGTCTACTTAAAGAATCCTAGAGATTCAACCAAAAAGCTAATTGAAATAATCAACAACTTTAGCAAAGTTGCAGGATACAAAATAAACCCACATAAATCATCAGCTTTTCTATATATCTCCAACACAGCTCAGCAGCAAGAACTAGAAAGAGAAATCCCATTCAAAATCACCTTAGACAAAATAAAATACCTAGGAATCTATCTCCCAAGACAAACACAGGAACTATATGAACACAACTACAAAACACTCGCCACACAACTAAAACTAGACTTGAACAATTGGAAAAACATTAACTGCTCATGGATAGGACGAGCCAATATAATAAAAATGACCATCCTACCCAAACTTATTTATCTATTTAGTGCCATACCCATTGAACTACCAAAATACTTCTTCACTGATTTAGAAAAAACCATAACAAAGTTCATTTGGAAGAACAAAAGATCAAGGATATCCAGGGAAATAATGAAAAAAAACACATATGATGGGGGCCTTGCAGTCCCAGACCTCAAACTATATTACAAAGCAGCAGTCATCAAAACAATTTGGTACTGGCTAAGAAACAGAAAGGAAGATCAGTGGAATAGACTGGGGGAAAACGACCTCAGCAAGACAGTATACGATAAACCCAAAGATCCCAGCTTTTGGGACAAAAATCCACTATTCGATAAAAACTGCTGGGAAAATTGGAAGACAGTGTGGGAGAGACTAGGAATAGATCAACACCTCACACCCTACACCAAGACAAATTCAAAATGGGTGAGTGACTTAAACATAAAGAAGGAAACCATAAGTAAATTGGGTAAACACAGAATAGTATACATGTCAGACCTTTGGGAGGGGAAAGGCTTTAAAACCAAGCAAGATATAGAAAGAATCACAAAATGTAAAATAAATAATTTTGACTACATCAAACTAAAAAGCTTTTGTACAAACAAAACCAATATAACTAAAATCAGAAGGAAAACAACAAATTGGGAAAAAATCTTCATAGAAACCTCTGACAAAGGTTTAATTACTCATATTTATAATGAGCTAAATCAATTGTACAAAAAATCAAGCCATTCTCCAATTGATAAATGGGCAAGGGAAATGGATAGGCAGTTCTCAGATAAAGAAATCAAAACTATTAACAAGCACATGAAGAAGTGTTCTACATCTCTTATAATCAGAGAGATGCAAATCAAAACAACTCTGAGGTATCACCTCACACCTAGCAGATTGGCTAACATAACAGCAAAGGAAAGTAATGAATGCTGGAGGGGATGTGGCAAAGTAGGGACATTAATTCATTGCTGGTGGAGCTGTGAACTGATCCAACCATTCTGGAGGGCAATTTGGAACTATGCCCAAAGGGCGACAAAAGAATATCTACCCTTTGACCCAGCCATAGCACTGCTGGGTCTGTACCCCAAAGAGATAATGGACACAAAGACTTGTACAAAAATATTCATAGCTGCGCTCTTTGTGGTGGCCCAAAACTGGAAAACGAGGGGATGCCCATCAATTGGGGAATGGCTGAACAAACTGTGGTATATGTTGGTGATGGAATACTATTGTGCTCAAAGGAATAATAAAGTGGAGAAGTTCCATGGAGACTGGAACAACCTCCAGGAAGTGATGCAGAGCGAGAGGAGCAGAACCAGGAGAACATTGTACACAGAGACTAATACACTGTGGTATAATCGAACGTAATGGACTTCTACATTAGGGGCGGTGTAATGTCCCTGCACAACTTTCAGGGATCCAGGAGAAAAAAAAAACACCATGCATAAGCAAAGGATAAACTATGGGAGTGGAAACACCGAGAAAAAGCAACTGCCTGAATACAGAGGTTGAGGGGACATGACAGAGGATAGACTTTAAATGAACACTCTAATGCAAATACTAACAACAAAGCAATGGGTTCAAATCAAGAAAACATCTAATGCCCAGTGGACTTACGCGTCGGCTATGGGGGGTGGGGGGAGGAAAAGAAAATGATCTATGTCTTTAACGAATAATGCTTGGAAATGATCAAATAAAATATATTTAAAAAAAAAAAAAGAAAAATGAAGGGGCAGGTAGGTGGTTAAGGGGATAGAGAGCCAGGTCTGAACATGGGAAGTCCTAGGTTCAAATCTGGCCTCAGATATGTCCTAGTTGTGTGACCCTGGTCAAGTCCCTTAACCCCAGTTGCCTATGTCTTAACATCCTTTCGCCATTGAACCAATTCTTAGTGTCAACTCTAAGACAGAAAGTGAGGGTTAAAAAATAAAACAAAGAAAAGAAAAATGCAGCTTCCAAGAAGCTGATTAATCCCTCTTCATACCTCATCTAAGTATTAGGTCCAGTAGTAGGAACCCCAATTTAAGAAGGATATTGATAAGGTAGAGTGTTCAGAAGAAGTCCGTTAAGATGGTGAAGGCCCTTGAACTCATACCATATCAGAATTAGTTGAAGGAGCTGGACGTGTTTAGCATGGAGAGAAGACTCAGGGAGAACAGGCTAGTTGTCAGCTATTTGATGGGCTCTCCTGTGGAGAAGAGTTAAACTTGTTCTGTTTGACTCCTGAAGGCAAAATCTGGAACAATGGATGGGAGTTACAAAGTGACGAATTTAAACAAGATCTCAGAAGAAAACTTCCTAAGGGTTAGGGCTGTCTCCAAATGGAATAGGCTGCCTTGAGCAAGGATGCTGGTGTCTGCCCTTTCCTTTGAGGTCTGAGGTTGTATGATATCACAAGCATTTCTTTTGTATCAGGGATGGATGAAGTCCAATCTGTGCCTCACTTCGGTCTTTGTATTTCCAGTTCCTGGCACCTAGTAGGTGCTTACTAAACCCTTGTAAAATACATTTGAATTAGTATAAGGAGAAGGAAGGGCCATATCTTTTCCTGTGGGTGAATTAAAATATAGGAGACAGCTCAATTAATAAATGTTTATTGAAATGAATTGAATCGAAACCACTATATTGCTCTCAGAGGCAATTTAAATAGACTAGATTTCAGGGGGAAATATCTTTGGCATTCCTCCGGAGACTCTGTTTCATTGTTCTTGTATGTCTTAAAAAGTCTCAGTTAAAAAAACCAACAACCACCCATCACAGGAGCATCTCAGATTACACATTGGAATGAGGGCTTCTGATGCTTCATAAATCACCAGCCAATTATTGAATATGAGGGTTCTAAATGTACTTGTTTGACCTCAGTTTTTTAATCTGTCAAATGGAGATAATAATCCTTTTTCATTCAGTCTTCTACCTTTATTAATGTTGACCTAGATCTCATTAACTTTTTGGGCTGCTATGCCATACTCTTGGACCAAATCAAGCCTGCAGTTCACGAAAGCCTTCAGAACTTTTTCATGAAAACAAACCATTGTTGCATTTTGACTTGTATTTGTGTAGTTGGTTTTTCTTATCTGAGAATTTGGGCTTTATAGGTCCCTATTAAATTGATCTTAATTAGATTCAGCCATAATTTTAGCATGTCAGCATCTTTTGGGATCCTTTTCTGCTCTCCAACATGTTAGCTATCCTTAGTTTTGTGTCACTGGGAAATTTGATAAGCATTCCATTGGCTTCTTGCAAGCCATTGATTAAAAAAATAGGATCGAATAGTCACCTGGTATACTCTAAGAGAGATGCTCCTTCAAGTTGATTTTACTCTTTGAGTCTTTCAAATCAGTTCCAAATCTTTCTGACTTTATGATCGTGTAGCCTACATATTATCCCCCAAATATGATATTTTGCCAAATATAATGCCTGAATCCTGGTACACTTTGTCTATGGCATTCCTCTTGGCCTGAAATGACTGTTCTTGATGGACCTATGTTGGAGATTAGTGATTATATCTTCCTTTACTGATTGCCCCAAGTAAATTCCATCACTCGGAATTCCATTTTGCCTCACTTAAATCCAATTTATGTATGAGTCAAGACATCACTCTGTGAGGTCATTGGTACTCTGGATTTAAGTGAGGCAGAATTGCACAAAGTCATCAGCCTCACACTCTTTGTTAGTCATCTAAAGACCAGTAGCAGGACAAATGCCAGGATGACTGACAATGGCCTGGGATGCAGTAGATGACCTCGGCATTGTGTAATTAGAAAATTTTGTACCTTTGGACTCCATCTCCCAGCATTCTTTTTCATCTCCCAGCACCTTTTTCCTTTCTCCACCATGTTGCATGTTCGCGTTTATATATACGTTTTGGTAACTCCTCCCTCTCCCTCTCTTCTCCTAAGTGGGTGGTCTGGGAAAATCTCTCTTTACTGAAGATGTTTCTTATTTTCCTTTACTATCAAGTGATATTTAACAAATCTTATAAAATGTTACTTGGATATTAATTTTTTTAATCTACAGTGTCTTCATTGTCCGACCAAGTTCTAAGTGTTCCATAGTGCTTCCGTCAACTTTCTTCTAGGTCACTGGAACAAATTGTTCTCCTCTGCCTCTTCCACCGGAGGTCTTCACATGGTTGGGGCAGACACCCTAACCCTAACTCATCACTGGGTTTGTGGCCCATTTGTTACCCTCAACCTGGTTTAGCCCATCTGCCAAGATGGTTTAGCAGGGTGTGACCTGTTGACACTACAGCTTCTTAGAGCCACAGGTGTGTGAGAGGTGTGTGAGAGGTGGACCCCAAAAGGTGGATGAGCCCTCCCATCTGAACACCCTACATTTGACACATAGCAGGCACTTAGTCATCACTTACCCCTTCCCCATCAACATTTTCTCCATATTTTCTTAAATCTAGCCACTCAACAAAACAACAAACCACCCCCTGACTTGAAGCCAGTGCAGATTTCTGAAGGGTAAATGCTCACACTGAAAATTTAACAATTTGATCTCCAAAGCCAGCACACCTCGCCCCCTTTCTTCCTGGGGATAGAAGAGGAGGGAAGGTAGGGGTTTAGAGGAAGCATACCAGAGGTATATCTGCCTTTACTTGCTCAAAGAGCTTTCGAAGCAGTGGGATGGAAAACAAAAGCTCTTTGGGAAACAACTTTGTTAGGAGATGTTAAGCCAGAGTTGGCTAGCTGAGATCAGAAAACTGAGAATTCCTCCTTGACCAATGACAATGTCCCAATATGGTGATTTTCAATTAGGCCTTTAATGGGAGTCTCTGGGCTTTAAACATTTAAGGGGAATTTTCTTATGACAGCATCTCTTATTTTATGTCCCTACTCAGATTTAAATTTTAGAAGTCTAGACCCATAAAACAACGGCACTCCCTTCTAACAGCCTTCTGGTTCTCCTTGGAAAATATTATAAAGAAATCTAATTCCCTTGGGGTCAAAGACTTAGGGCTGAAAAAGACCTCAGAAACTATCTCATCCAGGCCCTTCCTTTTATAAGTGAGGAAACTGAGACCCAGAGAAGTAATATGACTTGTCTAAGGTCACACAGCTAATAAGTGGCATTTGAATCTAAGTCCTCTGACTATAAGAAATCCAGTATTGTATATGGTCCTTTATGTCATACTCTAGTTCCTTCTGTTTTCTTACTCTTTTCTGTCTTTGTTTATTCAATCTAACACAAAGTTCATTAAGTAAGCCCAAAGAACTTGCTTAACTATGTAGAGGTCCAGAGAATAAAAGATCACACTTGGAGTCAGGAAGACCTGAATTCAAATCCAGTCTTAGACTCTTACCATCTATGTGACCCTGGGCAAGTCACTTTATGTGTTTGCTTCAGTTTCCTCATCTGTAAAATAGGGATAATAATAGCACCCACCTCCCAGGAATGTTGTGAGGATTAAATGAAATATTTGTAAAGTATTTTGCAAACCTTTAAATGCTATATAAATGCTAGCTATTATTTTTGTTATAAGATACTGTGCTAGGCAGAGGTGTTCTAGAATGAAATAAGAGGCAATTGTTGCCCTCAAGGAGTTTATAATCTAATAGGAGAGATAAAGCATGTGCACAAATAAGTATATATATGTCACAGAGTGACAGAGAGGCAAGAGAAAGAATCAGACAAAATACTATGAGATAATTTGAAAATAGGGAGATCTTTTTGAGCTGGACTATCAGGGAAGACTCCATGAAGGAAGTGGTACAAGAATTAGTTTTTTCTTCCTTCCTTCCTTCCTTCCTTCCTTCCTTCCTTCCTTCCTTCCTTCCTTCCTTCCTTCCTTCCTTCCTTCCTTCCTTCCTTCCTTCCTTCCTTCCTTCCTTCCTTCTTTCTTCCTTTCTTTCTTTCTTTCTTTCTTTCTTTCTTTCTTTCTTTCTTTCTTTCTTTCTTTCTTTCTTTCTTTCTTTCTTTCTTTCTTTCTTTCTTTCTTTCTTTCTTTCTTTCTTTCTTTCTTTCTTTCTTTCTTTCTTTCTTTCTTTCTTTCTTTCTTTCTTTCTTTCTTTCTTTCTTTCTTTCTTTCTTTCTTTCTTTCTTTCCTTTTCTCCCTAAGGAAAATCTCTCCAGGAAAGATGGAATACTCTTTCTTCCTGAGACAGTACAGAGCCTAATGGTTACCCATCATGGACTTCTCTTACCCCATCTGGTTTACTGCTGGCCTGAGGCAGACCATGTGACCCTGTTCCCTTCCCAAGCTTCTGTTCTCTCTGCCCATCTGCCCCTGCTCCAGGGTGCCATCCCTAGGATAGCCTTCTCCTGAGCCTTTCCTCCTAGTATCTGATGAGTACCAGACTCTCCAAGGAATGGACTGTCTTATTTTCAGGAACAACTACCACCAAGGTTGGATGAGCCTCTATTCAGAAGCTGCCCTCTCTTCCCTAACCATTTTAAATCATAAGTTCTGGCTCTGCTGGAACATAAATTGATGAAATTTAATAATAGTTTGAGGATCGACTAAGAAATCAAAGAGAGCCCAGAGTGCCATTTGCATCATTTCCCCCAAGGCCAGCCCTGGAAATCTCTTTAGATTCTCATTGCTTTTGAAGGACACTCTCCTTAACTAAACTTTTTCACCCTTCTTAAAACTTTACCTTCATCTTAGAATTAATACTGTACATTGGTTCCAATGCAGAAGAATGGTAAGGGCTAGGTGATAGGGATTGTGACTTGTCCAGGGTCACACAATTTAGGAAGTATGTGAGGTCAAATTTGAACCCAGGACCTCATGACTCCAGGCCTGGAGCTATACACATATTGCTACCTAGCTCCTTCCACAGACCAAGTCTTATCTACTTTTTGTGTAGCTTGCTCTAGGTAGACATGGTATGGAATGAGGGCAGAAAGCCCAGTCTTACTTCTGGGGTCTAACTGGGTCCTGGAAGTGAAGGTCAATGGCCCAAGATGTGGCTGACCTTTAGAGACAAGAATATATACCTCTCTGGAGGTATTGATTGTAGCTGAAAGGGAGTGGGATGATGAACTTTGATGGGCATCGTGCCTGACCTTCGGTGCCAGTCAGTTGGCCAATAAACACTTATTAAGTGCCAACTATGTAGCAGACTGTGGTGAGGGAAATTACAGGGTGCAAAGAGTTTTGACTGACAAGCCCTCAAGATTCAGAATTCTGCTGGTGGACTGTACCACTCTCTGAGTGCAAATGGAATCTTTCAGTTTTCAATGGACTTTCCTATACAAACTTAACTGTTTTTCTATATAAATATAAAAAATAGTTTTTTTTTAACCTAGCTGGCTTGCAGGCACTGTGCCGAGTGATGGGGATGCAAAGGAAAGCAAAAGATAGTCCCAGCACTCAAGGACTTCACAGTCTAATAGGGTACTCCCCTTCTCCTGTGTATCTCCTGGCTGAAGATATTTGGGGATGCTCTCTTGCCTAGAGATAAGGTTAAGATCTGGGATACAGAAACCCATGGAATACCGCAAGATTGTGATTTAGTACTCAAGAGCTGCTATCACGGGATGAGGATTGAAGTTGGCAATGTGGGTATAACAGGAAAAAACTCCCACAAGTTCCAGGCCCACTCTCACCAACCACTAGCTATGTGACCTTGGGCAGGTCACTTCTCCCTGGCTCTCAATTTTACCCTGTGTGAAATTAAAGGGTTGGACTAGAGGACGTTGAAGGTCCCTTCCAGTTCTGACATGCCACATTCTGACTGTGTGACTTTGGGCAAGTTATTTTCCCTTTCTGGGCCTCAGTTTCCTTCTCTGTAAAGTGAAGAGTATGAGCAAGGGAATCTTGGAGTTTCCTTCTAGTCTGCTAATATATTAAAAGTATAACATGATCCCAGCCTCTCCAAAGGATGCTTGTGCTTGTGCTTGACCAGATCTTCTGGGTTTCATATCAATCAGTAAGTCCCCTCTGCAAGGGTATTATTTTTACAGGTTTGCTTTTAGATTCTTGAGCCATTCTCTTAAAAGTATACTACTACATAAAGCTAGACTCTTATTTTTGTTGTTTAGTCCTATCCAAGTCTTCATGACCCCATTTGGGGTTTTCTTGGCACAGACACTAGAGTAGTTTGCCATTTCCTTCTCCAGCTCATTTTATAGATGAGGAAACTGAGGCAAACAGTTAAGTGACTTGCCCAGGGTCACACAGCTAGTACATTTCCGAGACTGGATTTAGACTCAGTGAGATGAAGAGTTTTCATTCCATGCCCAATACTCTGTCCACTGCACCACCTAGTACCTATTGTCTAGGTTTGCTGTCAGTATGAAATGTGATAACATACATGAAGTGCTTGGCAAACTTGTAAATAGTATTCTTTATTGTTAGTGATCTTATTACTATCATTTAAAAAGTTCCTCTGAAGCTCAGGCTGGTTTTATTTTTCAGGCTTTGCCCATTGAAGCTCCAACAGGAAGAAAGGAAAACCACTTCTAGAAGCTTCCTCTTAGTCCTTGTGATTTCAAGGGAAGAAAAAAGGAGAGAGATTAAAATATTTACACAAGTCTGATTGTTTGCCTTTACATCCTGGAAGACACATAGTAGCAGAAAGCAGACAAACATCTGTAAGTGTTTAGAGTGGGGAAAAAGAAACAATTAGGTTTCAACTAGAGCCTGTCCAGAGATTGGGGGGATCCAGAACGATCAGGCTTCCGCCCTACTGATATTGCTCTGCTCTGCTGTGGCTGCAAGAGGAAGTGAGTGGCCTTTGGGTCCTTGATGTTAATCCAAGTCTCTTTGATACTGAGTGAAAGGTATGTGGCAAAAGGATAAAGAAAAGCCTTTGGGGATTTCCTGGTCTGTCCTGGGCCAGGGAAAATGAACAGTAATTATGCTGTAGGGATGTGAATGGGTAGCCAGTGATTTAGAAGAAACATGGGCCAGATGGGGAGGGGTGGGTGGAGGGAGATCCCTCAGGACAGGAGGTTGAGAGCTGAGCAGTGGTGCTGCTGCTGGGTTTGAGTTATGAAATCAACTGGGAATTCTGAAGAGAAGCTTTGAGGCTGGCAAGAGAGTCGAGGAAGAGGCTACCATGATGGGGTGGCAGCCTTACAAGAGCTCCACTGAGTTCTGGACAAAGATGTGAATTTAGGGAATGTCTGGAAGCAAAGTCAAGGGACACTGAGCCAGCTAAATTAGGTTTGGGGTGATCCCAAGAAGCCTGGTGTAGAGAGTGGAAAGAACCAGGGTTTTGAACCCTCGTTCTGCCATTTGCCTTTGGGAAAGGCCACTTTGTCTCTCTGGGATTCAGATCCATCATCTGCAAAATGAGGCAATTGGATTCGCTAATTTCCAAAGTCCTTTCTCTTGAAATCAGGGAATCTGATGTTTACTTTTTTTTTTAAGCCTTTACCTTCTGTTCCAAGGCAGAAGAGTGGTAAGGGCTAGGCATTTGGGGTTAAATGACTTGCCCAGGGTCACACAGCTAGGAAGTATCTGAGAGCAGACTTGAACCTGGCATCTCGAGCCTCCAGGCCTGGCTCTCAGTCTACTAAGCCAGGCAGCTGCCCCACTTCCCTCACTCTTAAAATGAAATGCTATGGATCCTGGAGGTCACTTAACTGTTACCAGCCTTACTGTGTGATAGGAGGCACACCATTCCTTTCTCTGGGCTTGTTTCGTCCTCTGTCAAATAAGGCAGTTGGTCCTAGAGATAGAGAGACAGTTATACAGAGACAGAGAGTCAGACAGAGATACAGATAGAGAAAGAAATAGAGACAGAGATACAGGGAGAAAGAGAGACAGAGAGAGTCAGACAGAGAGAGATAGACAGACAGAGACAGAGACAGAGAGATAGAGACAGACATAGAAAGACAGATAGAGACAGATAAGCAGAGATAGGGGGAGAGAAATAGAGACAGATACAGAGAGACAGAGACAGAGTCAGACAGGGAGAGACAGACAGAGACAGAGATACAGAGAGACAGATGGAGAAAGAAATAGAGACAGAGATACAGGGAGACAGAGAGAGAGTCAGACAGACAGAGACAGAGAGATGGAGACAGAGATAGAGACAGATATACAGAGATAGAAAGAGAGAAATAGAGACAGAGAGACAGAGAGAGAGAGTCAGACAGACAGACAGACAGACAGAGACAGAGAGACGGAAACAGAGATAGAGAGACAGATAGAGACAGATATACAGAGATAGAGAGAGAAATAGAGACAGACAGGAAGAGACGGATAGACAGAGACAGAGAGACAGAGACAGATATACAGAGATAGAGAAATAGAGACAGAGATATAGAGAGATAGAGAGCGAGTCAGACAGAGAGAGAGAGACAGTGAGAGAGCACATATGAACTGCAGGGGCAGGTTTGGGGAGGGGGCTTAGAAATGTCCATTTTTCCTGGAGAGCAGCAGTTCAAGTTACTCACCGGGGAGTGGGACAGAGACAGCCAAATGGGGAAACTGCTTTGGAGAGGGCCTGGTCCCTGATTTCTCAGAAGGCATGACGGATGGAGGAAAGAAATGTGCCAATGCCTTATGTCTGGCAAACTGACAAACACTCAGTGAGGGAATATTTTATGGAGAGAAGGATTTCCCAGTCATTCCCTCTTCCGTTCCTAATCATTGGGTAAGTTTATGGGCTTCCTAGCAGTAATTTACAGTTCTGCAATTAAGCCAGTGAAGGAGATGGAGGGTAGCTATTTCCCCCTCTCCCCTCCCCCAGCCACGAAACACTTAAGAATCTGGGTTCCCCTTCGCTTTCCCCGTTTCTTTCCCCGGATGTGTCAGATACATTTTAGTGAGTTATTCCCAGCCCTCGAGCCTGCTCCGTCTCTTATTTTGCTTTCGATTTTGTTTTGTTTACTAAAAAGAGCCCAGGACTCCATCTCGGCCGCAGCTGGCATTAGCCTAAACATTCATTTTTCTAAATTGTTTACTGCTCCTTGGTCTAAGAACGAGCCAGATGACGGGTTATCTCGCCGATAGCTCGGAATGGATGGCTTCACGGTCTTTCCCTCACTCCCACAATTGGCTCAAGGGAAATGGGGAGAGCCAATACCTGAGTTGCGCCCCCAAATGGAAAGTCGGGTCTCCCTAGAAACTTTAGAGATTTTCAAAAGCTCCGTCACCCTTAATATCTTTCCGAGGTGGGGCAGGGTGTGACCGACAGACTGGTGGAAACCTAATCGTTTCTTTGTCCCCTCTCTAAACGCTTGGGGTTATTTGTCTTGTTTCTACTAGTACCTGTCTTTCAGATTATGGGATCGTAGCCATTAAAGCTGGAAGGGACCTAGAGATCACCTCCTGCCGGGGAATCAGAGATTTGGAGCGGGAGGGGACCGGAGAGCTGACTTAATAGAGCCCTCTCTTTAAATGGAGGTCCAGAGATATTTCTCATTTGTCAGTCAGCAGAACCAAGATTTGAACCTCAGTGTCCTAAAGTCCAGGGCTTTCCCCACTGACACTCACTTCTTCTTACCTTCCTACTTGGAGTCAATACTATGTATTGGCTCCAAGGCAGAAGAGTGGTAAGGGCTAAGCAATGGGGGTCAAGTGACTGGCCCAGGGTCACACAGCTGGGAAGTGTCTGAGGCCAGATTTGAACCCAGGACCTCCCATCTCTAGGTCTGACTCTCAATCCACTGAGCCACCCAGCTGCCCCTGACACTCACTTCTGAGGTGGGCCTGTGCCTACAGTAAGGAAGTTGTTCTTATTTAATCATTTTAGTAGTGGCTGCCTCTTCGTGAAGTTTGGGGCTTTCTTGGCAAAATACTAGAGCAGTTTGCCATTTTCTTCTCCAGCTCATTTTATGGATGAGGAAACCGAGGCAAACAGGATTGAGTGATTTGCCCAGGATCACACAGCTATTAAGTGTCTGAGGTCAGATTTGAACTCCGAAAGATGAGTCTTTCTGACTCCTGGCTTAGCATTCTATCCACTATGCCACTTGACTACTCTGAGTTAGGAAATTCTGAGGTCAAATCCTTCCCCAAATCCTGGTTAGTATGACTTTGGGCAAGTCACTTTTTCTATTGACTTGTTTCTTCAGCTGTAAAATGGAGATAATTATAGTACCTATCTCAGGGGTTTTGTGAGGATCAAAAGATAAGGGCTAAAAAGTGTTTTGAAAACCTTAAATATACTAAAAAATAAAAATTATAATAAAAATTATAACTATTGTAGGTATCTAGGTAGCATAGTAGAAAGAATGCCAGCTTGGAGTCAAGAAGATCTGAGTTCAAATTTGACATTAGATACTTTCTAGCTATGTGACACTAGGCAAGTCACTGAAACCGATTTGTCTCAGTTCCCTCATTTGCAAAATGAGTTGGAGAAGGAAATAGCAGACCACTCCTGTCTTTTTCAAGAAAACCCCTAAAGGGGTCACCAAGAGTCAGACTCCGGTCTGAACAACAATAATAATGAATGGAACCCTAGTACCAAAGCCCATTGGTACGGGACTTTCTCTTCATTGGTGGCAATCAATGTCTTGCTCTTTTGTTTATTTCTTTCTTTTAAAATCTTTACCTTCTGTCTTATAATCAATACTATGGGGGACAGCTGGGTGTCTCAGTGGCTTTTGAGGTTGAGAGCTAACATCCAGGATTGAAAGCCAGGCCCAGCAATGGGAGGTCCTGGGTTCAAATCTGGCCTCAGACACTTCCTAGCTATTTGACTCTGGGCAAGTCTCTTAACCACCATTGCCTAGTCCTTACCATTCTTCTGCCTTAGAACCAATATGAAGTATTGATTCTAAGATGGAAGGTAAGGGTTTAAAAAAAAAGAATCAATACAGCAGATTGGTTCCAAGGCAGAAGAATCATGAGGGCTAGGCAGTAGGGGGGTTAAATGACTTACCCAGGGTCACATGGCTAGAAAGTATGAGGTTGGATTTTGAGCCACCTACCCATCCCCTGTCCTGCTTCTTTGTGAGGGTTGGGCAATGATGAGTGGGAGAGAGGAGAGAGTCTCTTCAAGTCTTTGAACTTGCTTAGTCTTTCTTTGGGTTTCTAGAGTTTCTGGAAGCCAGAAGAGTCAGATCTAGAGAGTTAGCAGGCTCTTTCTCTTCTTAGCAGCTCAGTTCAGACCTCCAGTCTCCCCCCTCCCGAATTATTTCATTGAAGAAGGCAAATTTTTCAAGAACTCTCTCTCTCCTTAATTGAAAAACCCAGCGCTGAATGTTATTGTCCTTCCTTTGCCAGGCATCATCGCCCACAAAAGCTTCCCATATGGGTCAGCAGGGGGTGCTGTGCCCCCAGATACCGGACTGCAGCCAAGCCGCCACTGAAAAGGATAATGGAAGACTTTATTTCAACTGGACCTTCTCTCCCGCACTCCCGCCCTCCCTTCCCCAAAGCAGTGGCTGCGGGTATTAGCGCAGCTGCTTCCCAGGCTCAGGTCGAGCCTTTCAGTAAGTATAGAGACATTCAGGCATCTGTGCCCCAGTGAGGGAGGGCGGGAAGCTTTCTCCGGTTGACCTTGGGGCTAAACAGGAGAGGGAAAGCCGGAGAGCCAAACTAGTGGGGAGGACAAAGAGGTCGAAGGCTTTCTTCTAAGATTAAGGCAAATCTCTTTCACCTTGATGGGTTCCTTTTAGCAAAGAAATGAAATTGCACCAGGACTGGAATCAGAGGATCTGGGTGGGAATACCAGATGTCCATACTTACCACTACAGATGGACTTGGGCAAGTCGCTTAACCTCTGGGCCTCAGTTTCCTTAATGCCAAATTTCTGCTACCTCTATGGAATGTCGATTTGGGCTCTTCTAGTCTTGTTTGGAGTGAATGAATAAATGGAAGGAAAGAAAGAAGAAGGAAGGGAGGAAGAAAGGAAGAAAGATCAGAAAGGAAAAAAGGAGAGAAGGAAGAATGAAAGAAAGGAAGGAAAGGAAATAAAGGAGGTAAGGAGGAAAAAATAAGGGACAGAGAGAGGAAAAGAAAGAAAAGAGAGAAGCAAGAAATAATGAAAGGAAGGGAGGAAAGAAAGAAGAAAGAAGGAAGAAATAAGGGGCAAAGAGAGAGGAAAAAGAAGAGAAAAAAGAAAGAAAAGAGAATGAAGGAAGGAAAGAAAGAAGAAAGGGAAAAGAGGGAGAGAGAGAAAAGAAAGAAGGAATAAAGAAAGGATTGAAAGAGAGAAAAAGGAAAGAAGGAAGAGAACAAAGAAAGGAAGGAAGGAAAGAAAGAAAAAGAGGGAAGAAAGGGGAGAAAGAAAAGGAAATATGGAAGAAAGTGGAATGAAGGGAAAAAAGAAAAAGGAAGGGAGGAAGAAAGCAAGAGAAGAGAGGGAGAAAAGAAAAGAAGATAGAAATAAAGAAGGAAGAGAGGAAGAAAGAGAGAGGAAAAAGAAAAGAAGTGTCTATTGATATTCAATGCTAAGAGCTGTAAAACAGAAAATAGAAAAAGCAAGGCAGTCCCTGATCTCAAGGAGCTCCACTCTAATGAAGGAGGCCACTGATATTGCACTGGGTTGGAAGACCTGAGTTAAAATCCCATGTTGGACACTTCTTGGTTGTGTGACTAGGAGTAAATAATATAACTTAAGCTAAGTTTTCTCATCTGCAAAATGGGGCTAAAAATAGTATGTCCCTCTCAGGGTTGTCTGATAACATATGTAAAGCAAAGCACAGCATAAAAACTAGCCAGCCAAAGCAAAGTTTGTCTGCAAGGCAGGTGGAAAGACTCAGAAACCCCAAGGGTGAAGCAATAGGGAAAGGGGGAAAGCCCTAGACTTTCTTAAATTAAAGGAAGGAGAGAAGTCTGGTTAGTTCTCTTGGGAGTCTTTCCTCAAGCACATGGAGAGACATAGAGTAGAAGGGCAGGTCTCTTCTTGCAGTCAGGGAGTAACAGGGAGTTTAGGATGCCCTGGGGTTGGGGAAGGCCCTGGAACAAAGTCCTTGGGCCAGAATAAAAATAAAGCCATGTGGTTGGGCAGGTTCCTGGGGAGCTGCCTGTTGCATGTGACTTCCCTGGGTATCGTAGAGGAATGCCACGTTCTCCAGGGAGAGAGCTAAGCAGGTTACACTCAGTACCTTAAGAGAAGGATCACAGGGTCATTGTGTCCAACCCCTAATGTGCCGTGTGAATTCCAACTATGACATCCTTCTACAAACCAGTGGTTATTTGGCCTTTGGTTTGTCCTTGAGAAAGGGGATGAATCCTTTGTTTTCCACCACCCCCAGCACCCCCAGGTCTACTGGCTGAATTCTTAACCTGGGAACTGTTCAGGACCCACGGAACAACAGAGGACACTCTGTGCTTCTCTCATGGATCTCCAAAATACTTCTTGCATTTTCTCTCTCAACGTTTGAAGGATCCAAGTCTCTTTTCATTCTAGTGCCTTCCCTTTGTTCGTTATGCTCTATTTATCCTGTTTAGAGTTTGTACTTACAGGTACCCCTTCCACATTGCAACTTTCCCCCTTGTGGTATCATAGTCAGCATAAGAAATTAAATGGGAAATTTGGGGGTGTTTTGTAGAAGTGGGTCAGGCACCAAGTGAAGGCCAACAGACAATACAGAAAAAGCTTAGAGACTCAGAAATGCACTTAGCCCAAAATTTATAGTAAGGGACGTAAACCCCTCCCCCCAAAAGAAAAAATTCGGACTTCTCTGATACAAAGGAAGAACCAATAAATTATATGCAGATTTTCCAGATTTTGGGGGTGTCATGCCCCTAACCTCCTTGATGTGAAAGGGATAACTACTTAGATGTTTGCCTCTTGTCTCCTCCATTAGACTATGAGCTTCTCCAGAACAAGGATTATCGTTTGCCTTTCTTTGTAGCTTTAGTGCTTAGCATAGTGGTGCCTGGCAAATAGTAGAACTTAAGTGGTATCTGTTGACTTTCGATATTGATTTTAAAGTTACACATTTCCACCCATGTCAGGCAAGCGAGAGAGAGAGAGAGACAGAGACAGAGACAGAGAGAGAGAGACAGAGACGAGACAGAGAGAGACAGAGAGACACAGAGAGAGAGAGAGACAGAGGAGAAAAAGAAGGAGGAGGAGAAGAAGAAAAAGGAGAAGGAGGAGAAGAGGAGGGAGTGGGAGACATACAGAAAGACAGAAAGAAATAGACAGAGAGAAACAGATGAAGAGAGAGACAAGGAGAGAGGATTATAAAGAGAGGGGAAGAGAAGAAGAGGAAGAGAAAGAGACAGATAGAGCGATCATAACATCTTCATACTAAAATACCTCAGAGAATCTAATCCAGGCTCTTCATTTTATAAGGGAGGAATCTGAAGGCCAGGCAAGGTAGGTGATTGGCCCAAAGTTATACACATTATAAGGATTTGAACCCAGATCTGCTCTCAGCAGAATCGGTGAGATTTTTCCATTTGGCCTTTATTAATGTCAATAAATAGCACCAAAATAAACCCCTTATCTATCACCCATGACACCCAGCACTATTCTACGTATTTGGGGATTGGAGATGGGGGTAGGAGATGAAAGCTTCTGCCTAATAGACTGAGAGACAAACATATGAAAAGTTAAATAGGGAAATATTTAAATAGCAGTAGAAGAGATGTCACAAGGTGGCACATGATTAATTGCTAAATGAATCGGGCAGACAGTAATTATACTCAGAGAAGGGAGAGCTCCCTGCAGGCTGGGGTGGTCAGGGAAGACTGCAGAAAGCAGGATGTGTGCTGGCTTCCTAAGGGAAGGAGTTTGGGTAGGGGAGGACCAGGGTTCTAGGTACTTTGGTGTGGAGGCCAGTGAGGAGCAGCGACTATTCCGCCACTCAGATAGAGCCTCAGAGAGTTGCTTGGGGTCCCGAGAGGGACCCTGAGAGGCACGTTCCTTGCCCAGCCCAGGGGGTGAGTCAGCTGGGACTTCTGGGTCTTCGCGACTCAGGACTCTGCCAGGGCTTCCTCTTGGTGTGTCAGCATTCTGTATAGAGAGAGTATAACAGTCTGTGAGAGCCATCTGTCGGTGTATGTACACACATGTACTTTACATGTTATGTGCATGCATTATGTGCGATGTGGATGTGTATATGTGCACACAGGTGCAGGTACATCATACGGACTCTTGTGAGGGGCGGCCAGCTGGCAATGTGTATCTAGAGGGTATTCCAGAAGTCTTAGTGAGACATCCTATATTTGTGTATATGTGCGTATATAATATTACCATATAGAGTACACACATGCTTATATAATGTATGTATAGTAACATGCTTAAAGAATACTTGCATACACACAGAGGCGACTGTACAATACACACGTCCATGTAATATAACATGTATATGCGCACATGTGGCATATACTTGCACACACATGATAATATAATGTATAGATGTCTATATAGTAAGGTGTATATGTAAATAAAATGTATAATGTGTATATGTGTTTATATAATGCATGTATAATCCATACTGTTGCATTTATATGTTATATCATATGATTTATATGGCATATAATATGTTTATATTATATAATATCTAATTTAATTATAACATGATGGGTTTATATATCACGTGTGAATATATAAAATAACATGTTAATATGCATAAAATCATGCATATAGAATGCATTTATAGAACACACATTTTGTTTACATGCTATATTATATATCTAATAATATAAGATAATGTATACATGTTATATGCGTGTTATGTACAGAATATACAATGTGCAGAAATGACTATATAACACTGTATACATATGCAAACATAAAGATATAATATACATGCACATAAAATAACATGATATAATGTGTATATGGATGTATACATATAGTTTCCATAGAAAATATAATGTATATATGTAATAATGTGTGATTCTATAAGTATAGATAACATGATATTTATTCAATTGCTTTATGGCTTGCAAAGTGCTTTATACATATGATCCTATTTGAGCCTCACATCAACCCTGGGAGGTAGATGCTATTATTTTATGAAGCTGAAGGGAGTTAAGTGACTTATCCAAGATCACACAACTTATAAGTATCTGAAGCATGATCTGAACTCAGGTCTTGCTGTATACCAAGACTGCCACTATGCTTACTTCTCTACCTACCTGCCCTCTACACACACACACACACACACACACACACACACACACACACACACGTATGCATACATACATGTATGCACACCCAGAGGTGTCTATCTTTTACACACAAACATGCATGCATTTGTGTGTGAGTATGGGTGTGTTTCTATACATAGATGTATAAAGCTGCAAGTTTCTCCAGATGCCTGCCTGATCCGAAGCCTAGTTCTTTCTTCTTCAGGGTGCCTTCTGTCTCATTTGGTGCCTTGCAGAAAGGGGCCGATCTGTGTATCCTACTGAATTCAGAAAGCTTTTTATTTTACTTTTTGCCCCAGGAAGAGCTTTCCGGCACATGGGTTTCAATGTGTGTGCCCAAACCTATAAGCAGGACTGAGTCTTTTGGTTTCCTTTTCCCAGGAAAATAATCTATTCTAGTGAGAAACCACAGAGATGAGATTCTTTTTCCCTCCAGGGAAAGGAAAAAGGCAAACACATTTTCGTTGCTCTTGAGAAGGGGGAAAGGACCCAAAGAGTTGGTCTGATGGATTTAGGAAAGGGCCTGAGGAAAGCATCCAGGCAAGAATTTCGGCAAGAATTTCTCTGACTCCCAGGCACTCTCCAGAAGGAACTATTCCCACAGAGCACTCTGGCTGAGATAAGGAGGCCAGCCCCCTTCCCGTGTCTTCCATGCCCCGTCCCCCATCTCCTCCCACTGCTGACATGGACAGGGGTGTCTGTGGACACGCTGTCCCATGGGCCTCCCAAGGCTATATGCTTTGGAGGACAAGATCTGGGAGATCATCTTCCCCAGACCCTCCTTCCTCAACTCCAGTTGTCAGCTGGAGTGCTGGGTGCAGGGAGAAGGTGGCATCTGGCGGAGGATGCTGCGTGTGCATTGTTGGCACATCAGCTCCCTGGGTTTCTCCTCTCCTACCTTCAGCAGTTGAGAGTACAGAAATCAAGTGATTAACCCCACCCACTCTGAAGTCTCCTAGTCCCATTTCTGACTCATGCCAGCCTCCTCAGTGAACTCTCTTATTGTTGCAATGTGCGAATATATTTTTATTCATGACATTTACCCATATTGCGCCTCTTGTAGTTAACAGCTCCTCCAAGGCTTAGGGAACTGGAAGGGGTATTAGAGGTCATGTGGTCCATCTACCTCATTTTACAGAACAAGAAACTGAGGCTCAACATGGGAATCAACTGTCCCGAGGTCATAAAAATAGTGACAGAGATGGAATTCAAACCTAGATCTCTTAACTAAATCCTAAATTTAAAATAATAAACTAAATCTAAATCTTGGTGTTTTTTTTTCCTACTACACCACAAGAATCAAATATATCTTTTGCTGTCTACCCAAATGAAGCACCTAGGTGGCACAGTGGCTAGAGAGTTAGGAAGACCTAAGTTCAAATCTAAAGAGGGATACTTAGTAGTTGTGTGACCCTGGGCAAGCCACTTAATTCTGTTTGCCTCAGTTTCTTTATCTGTAAAATGAGCCAGAGACGGAAATGGCTAACCACTCCAATATCTTTGCCAAGAAACCTCAAATAGGGGCAGGAAGAGTTGTACACAACTGAAATGACTGAACAACAACACAATTTATCCACACGATCTTCTATGAGGTCATGCATTCCATAGGTTTTTACTGAGTTGATGCTGACTAGATCAGTAGTATAGAAGAGAGAAGACTGGTCTGGGAGTTAAGAGATCTGAGTTCTAATCTCAGTTTTGCTGCTAACTTGCTGTGTAATATTGGAATCTACCTCTCTAGACCACATATGTAAAAGAGAAGGTTGGGCAAGATGGTCTCTAAGGTCTTTTCCATCTTTAACAGGCTATGATTTTATTGGATGAAATAAGTAGCTGGTTATGTGCTCAGGGTCTGAGGTGCACAATCTCAGTAACAGAAATGGTTTCTCCCATCTTCTGCTCAGACTATAAGATGAAAGGGCAGTGAGGTGACCCAGGTGACAGAGCACTGGGTTTGGACTCAGGAATTCAAATCTAGCCTCAGACACTTCCTAGCTGTATGACTGTGGGCAAGACACTTAACCCTGTTGGCCTCAGTCTCCTCATTTGTCAAACGAGCTAGAAAAGGAAATGGCATACCTACTCCAGAATCTTTGCCAAGAAAACCTCAAATGGGGTCACAAAGAGTCAGCCATGATTGAAAAATGACCAAATAATAGACTTTAAGATTAAGTGGGAAAGGGAAAGAGAGATGAAAGAACATTTCTCAGTGGTGTTCTTTCATTTGGAATGGAGGGAAGTTAGGTTAAAAGAAAAGGAACATCATTCTTTTTTGATCACTGAAATTTTAGAGGATAGGAAACTGTAATTCTTAGGTCAAATTCCTCTTACGACATTTAATTGCTTTTTGATCATGGACTAAATCTGTCAGCCTCAGTTTCCTCATTTGTAAAGTAGAAATAATAATACCTCTCTAGTACTTCATTGATGAGGTTGTTGTGAGGATCTCATGAAATAATGTTTGAAAAGTGCTTTGCAAGTCTTAAAATGTTATTATAAATGTCAGTTATTATTGTTGGCATTGCTACTGTTATCTCATTCCTCTCATATTAGATAAAGTTCAGAGAGAAATAGTTCTGAGACAATTTGTTATTTTATTATTATTGTTTTATATTTCATGTTCTGCAGACTGTCGGATCTTTGGATAAAGTGACTGTTTTTATAATTTTGTAATATGTGCTGGGACATAAATTCAATGTCTATAGGCTCATTTGGGATAACTCCAGCAGCATTTCTAACTTCTTATCTCTCTCCCTAACCAATGGGCATCTGAGCTCTAGACTTTTCATTAATTATAGCAATGAAATATTTTAAGATTACTGGCGGGTTCATATAGCCCAAAGATATGGCAAAACCAATGTTTGAAAATTAAATCATGTCTCTGGTGCCCTGTGTGGCCTCAAGTCGAACCCCTTTCTGCTCCCTCCTCCTTTTCTTTCTTTTTCTCCCTCTATTACTCTCTCTCACTGTCCTTTTCTCCCTTCCTCTCCCACTTTTCCTCCCTGGTTCTTTCTTCTTTCTCCTTACTCTCTTTTTTCTCACTCTCTCCATTTCTATTTTCTTTCTCATACCTTCTCTCTTTCTCCTCTTCCTCTCTTTGTTTTTCTACTCCTTTCCCCTTTCCTCTTATCCCTTTCTTCCCTCCCTCCTCTTTCTCTGTCCCACTCCTCCTCCTCTTCCTTCTTCCTTCTTCCTTCTTCCTTCCTTCCTTCCTTCCTTTTTCTTTCTTTCTTTCTTTCTTTCTTTCTTTCTTTCTTTCTTTCTTTCTTTCTTTCTTTCTTTCTTTCTTTCTTTCTTTCTTTCTTTCTTTCTTTCTTCCTTCCTTCCTTCCTTCCTTTCTTTCTTTCTTTCTTTCTTTCTTTCTTTCTTTCTTTCTTTCTTTCTTTCTTTCTTTCTTTCTTTCTTTCTTTCTTTCTTTCTTTCTTTCTTTCTTTCTTTCTTTCTTTCTTTCTTTCTTTCTTTCTTTCTTTCTTTCTTTCTTTCTTTCTTCTTTCTTTTTCTTCTTCTTCTTCTTCCTTTTCCTCTTCCTTCTTCTCTTTCTCCTCTTTTTCTTTTTTCTCCTCCTCCTTTTCTTCTCCTCTTCCTCTTCTTCAAGGAAGAACCAACTCACCTTGATGAGGCAGAGGGTTTCTGTGCATTTTTTCATTCAATGGATCATATATAGAATACCATCTGTTATTTAGAGTCAGTGGTAGCCATCCTCTTTTCTGGTTACTCAGCAATTGTACTCTTTATTTCAGTACTTCAAGAATTCAAGTTTAAAGTGCTGTGGATACTCCTTCCACCGAACCAGATTGTAATCTTTTAGCATCATAGAAGAGAATCTTTACGGGCTGTGAATGTAGCTGAAAAATAAAATCATTCCTTGTAAGTCAGCCTTCTGGTAAAGCTCTTCTCTGAGTTTAGAGAGTCTAATTCTTGAATAACATACACATAGGCCCCTGCTGGTCCCATGCTTGGGGCCTTTTCCATTTGCCATAGGACCATGGAAGGACTTTTGCTCCAGTAGCATAACCTTTGAGAATGAAGGATCACCTCCTTGCCACGCTAAGATAGCCAAGTAAGATTTTAGTGGCAGATCACCATATGAGGCTATAAGCCAACCATAAGGTAATTCCTGCCATCTGTGTGCATCTGAGTCAGAATTCCCAGAGGGAAGAATTAGGTATAGTGGGTGGAAGTTGCAGGGGCAAATTGGGGCTTGATAAAAGGAAAAACTCAACAATGAGAACTTACTAAAAGTAGAATGGGATGACTTAGTAGGTAGAAAGTTTTCTCTCACTGGAGGTCTTCAATTTTTTTTAATTGAAAAAATTTTTTTAATTGAAAAAAATTTAGTTAATTTAAAAAATTTTTTCAATTTATGAACATTTATTTTCTCTCCTTTCTTCACCCTCTCACCATTGGGGAGAGGGAAAAAACCAAAATCCTTATAATAAATATACATAGGAAGGGGCTTGATTTATTGTTTTGTTGATCATCTGGACTTAAGAAAGTAAAGGAGAAAATGGGGAAAGGAACAAGCATGTATTAAGTGCTTACTGTGTGCCAGACACTCTGCTAATTGCTTAACAAATATCATCTCATTTGATCCTCACTATAGACCTGGGATATAGGTAATTTTTTTGTTTTAATTACTTGAAAGCTGGGTTAATTAAAGAATTTAAAATGTTAAACAATTTTCCCCAGTATATTTTTATTTATTTTATTAAATATTTCTCAATCATGTGCAAAAATTAAGTCTTAAATTGAAATTATTCAAATAGAAATTAAATAATAAAAATTAAATCTTTCCCAGTATATTTTTATTTATTTTATTATATATTTCTCAATGATGCACATATTTTTAAAAATTTATTATTTATTTATTTTGGGGTATTTTTTCATTTTTAAATTTTGAGTTCCAAATTCTCTCCCTTCCTTTCACCCCTCCCTTGCCTACTGAGAAAGCAAACAATATATCAATTACATATGTGAAATCATATAAAACCTAGTTTCATATTAACCATATTTAAAAAATAAAGAAAAAAGAAAGTGAGAAAATTCACACTTCAATTTGCATTCAGTGTTCATCAGTTCTCTCTCTGGACGTAGATAACATTTTTCATCACAGGTCCTTTGGAATTATCTTGAATCATTGTGTTGATCAGAGGAGCCAAGTCTTTCACAGTTTATAACCATTATGGCATTACTGTTACTGACCTCACTTTACTTTGCATCAGGTCACATAGGTCTTGCTATGCTTTTTTCACTCCCCACGTCATTTCCCATAGCACAATTGTACTCCATCACAATCATATGCCATAACTTTGGAGTCATTCCCCATTGGATGAGCATCCGCTTGACTTCTAATTCTTTGTCAACACAAAAAGAACTGCTATAAATATTTTTGTATACATAGCTCCTTTTCTTTTTCCTTTTATCTCTTTGGGATATAGATCTAGTAGTGGCATTACTGGGTCAAAGGGTACACAACAGTTTTATAGCCTTTGGGACATAGTTCCAAATTAGTCTCCAGATGGTTGGATCAGTTCACAACTCTACCAACAGTGGATTAGTATCCCAGTTTTTCCACATGCCCTCCCAAAATGACATTTGTCATTTCCCTTTTATATTTGACAGTCTGATAGGTGTAAGGTGGTACCTGAGCATTTTATTTTGCATTTCTCTAATCAATAGTGCTTTAGAGCATTTTGTCATGACTTTGATTTCTTCTTTTGAAAATCGCCTGTTCATATCCTTTGATCATTTATTGGCTGGAGAATGATTCATATTTTTATAAATTTGACTCATTAATATGTTTCTGGGTTTGTCTCTGTAGGCAGGGTGGGTGCTATTATTTTCCCCATTTTATAGTTGAGGACTTTGAGACAGATAAACATTAAGTGACTTTTCCAAGGTCACACCAGTGGAAAGTGTCTGAGGCTAGATTTCAGCTCAGGTCTTCATGACTCCAGAAACTACTTAACACTCTATCCACCTAGCTTCCAAGCAAAACAAATTCCCACATTGTCCCTATCCAAAAATGCGTGCCTTATTCTATAGCCTGTGTCCATCACCCCTCTGTCAGGAGATAAGTAGCATGCTTCATCACTGGTCCCATGGAGTCTTGGTTGGGCATTGCATTGATCCAAGTTTGTAAGTCTTGCAGTTGTTTGTGAAGGACGTCTTGTTGAACATATTTTTAAAACCTTTATTTTCCATCTTAGAACTGATACCAAATATCATTTCCAACATGGAAGAATGATAAAGGCTAAACAATTGGGCTTGAGTGACTCATCACAGAGCTAGGAAGGATCTGAGGTCAGATTTGAAGCCAGGACCTCCCATCTCCAAGCCTGGCTCTCAATCCACCAAGCCCCCTAACTTCTCCATTGTTGAATAGATTTTAGAGAGGATCCTTGCTCAGAACTGAGTTGGACTATATGATCTCAGAAGTCTCTTCCAACTCTGCACTTGTATGATCCTAATATCCCAGGAGGCATGGAGACGATGCTCAAACCAGGTCGGCGACATTGTGATTTATGATTGTAGACTTGGGAGAAGTTTCAACTGGAGGTCCTATGGGGCATCAGGCAGGAGATGTAGTTCCATTCTCAACACTGCTTTTTACCGTGCCTTTGGGATATACATTTACCAACAATCTACAAATGCTGCATTGGTATAATCTATTAAAAGTCTAGAGCTCAGATCAGGGGAAAGGGGACAGGGTGGAGTGGACTTAGTAGTTGGTTCATTCCTTGGTTTAGGAAAAATAAGCAGAAAGTCTGGCTCCTAACTTGATCATAAGGAAAGAATCCCGAAAAGCTCATTTGGAAGAGGAACATACTGTATATTTTAACCTTGAATCAAGGTAGGAAGTTGGGTTTTAATACCTTGCCCTTGCCTCTGACAAGCCCGTTGCTTCCCAGTTTTCCCTCAGACATCATCCTATCAAGACTATCTGCAGATTTACCACCAGTTGGCATGTTGGCTGCAAAGATAATGTAGGTATTTTCAGTGAAGCAGGATAAGGAAAGATAAGGGGAAGAGTTGGGAGAAAGCTTGATTGAATGACCAAGATAAATTTACTGTACTACAGGAAATCGAAATGCAAAAAATAAAGATCTTGGGAAACTGAAATATTTAAAGACAGAGAAGTCCAGGCAGGCCAGGAACAGGAGGCTTTGCCCATTCATAACCCAGAGATCCTGAATCTTACAAAGGATAATAGGTGGAGAAAGGACAGGAATAGAAACCAGCCATTAAGTGAAACAGGATGACAGAGCTTTGCCTCCAAATGGGATTATAATTAAGAGAGGAAGAGAAATAAGTGACCCCTTTTGGTCTGTCTTCTTGGCTTCTAGACTCTGTTAGGGTTGTGGTTCACAGAGATTCCTTAGTCACGTGCCTTCCTTCCCCCATGGGTTGGCATCCACCTCTGAGGAACTTTTCTCTTTTTCTCTCTTTCCAAAAAGAGCCACACAACGATTCCTAGCAGGGTTGTGAAAGGATTGGGAAAAGGGGCATTAGACAGGGCATGATGTTTGAGTTGGGTACCCTCCAAATCTCAATCTTGGGACTAGATTCCTTTTCTACTGGCCATGACACTGAGGCTGACAGCTAAACAGCCGGTGACATTTACTCCTCTCTCATTTTGTAGAAGGTGGTATAGTAGATAGAGCCCTGGCCCTAGAGTCAGGAAGATCTGAGTTCAAATCTGGCCTCAGACACTTCCTAGCTGTGTGACCCTGAGCAAGTCACTTAACCTCATTTGTCTCTGATGAGCTGGAGAAGGAAAGGGCAAACCATTCCAGTTTCTTTGCCAAGAAAACCCCAAAATGTCTGAATAACAACATTATACAGAGGGACTTAACCTAGGGTCCATGGATAGATTTCAGTGGGCATTTGAACTTAGATGGGAAAACAATATATATCTCTTTTCTTTTTAAACCCTTACCTTCTACCTTAGAATCAATACTGTGTATTGGTTCTAAGGCAAAAGAGTGGGAAGAGCTAGGCAGTGGGAGTTAAGTGACTTGCCCAGGGTCACACAGCTGGGAAGTGTCTGAGGCCATATTTGAACCCAGGACCTCCCATCTCTAGGTCTGACTCTCAATCCACTGAGCCACCCAGCTGCTCCCTATCTATATTTTCTGTACTATATTTCTAACTGCAAATAAGCATTTCCTCTCATCATGAATGTAGGCAACAAAACATTGTCCAGAGAAAGGTCCATCCAGAGGCTTCATCAGACTGGCCAAGGAATCCAAGGCACAAAAAAGGCTCAGAAGCCCTGCATTACAACCCTGACACTTGAGGCAGGAGTCGCCTCCAAGGTGCAGGGACCCTTTTCCTCCTCCCTCTCCCCTGAGAGTAACGAGCTGGAGCTGGAAGCATCTCCCCCTGCTCCCCCCAGCCCGGCACCCACACAAGCAAGGTGAGACACGATCCTTCTTTCCGCTGACTGTGAATCAAAAAGCCCTCTTGTTGGAAAAGATCTACTTTCCCCTCCCAAGCCCAGGCTGGTTAAAAATTAGGGTAGGGTGGGAGGAGGCCAAGCAACCCATTTTTTACATACCAACAGCAATTATTTCTCATGAATTGGATATTAAGGCCCAGGAAGGGGGAAAGAGAGTTCTCGACAGCATGGATTAAGCCCCTGTCACTAGGCAGCCGAGAGGTACCTTTGTCACGTGTGGGTAAATTCCATCTCCTAAGCTCTAATCATGTTGGACAAGGCCTGATCTATTCCTCAGGGCCATCTGCTCCTGCATAGATCAGGCTGCGTTTTATACTGTGCTAATTGCCAGACGTTTGCAAACTCTTCCTCGACAGTGGTTTTTGTTAGGGCTTCCCAATATCCTTTTTCTAGGGCTGTCCTCTGTGGAACCAATATGGTGCACGGTGTCTGCAGCTGGCCTCTGGGCAATCCAGACTCCTCCTAAGCCGTCCCCCAACCCCAAACATAACCTGTTTCTTTTCTACTCTTTGTTGCTTTACAGAGATTTCATCTATGCATAAAACATTTGTTTTTCTTTTTCTCTGGCATCGCTAGCTTTTCCCCTCGTCTATCTTCTCATTCTCTGTTTCTGTCTCTGCTTTTGTCTCCATAGCTCTGTCTCTGTTTACTTTTATTTATCTTGATCTCTCCTGACCATCTTCGTCTCTGTCTAGATGTCCGTCTTTCCCACCAAAATAGCTTTGCCACTTCTTCTCAGGTTAAGGGTAGTTGGATATGTACGCTCATTCTGGATTGCTAGAGTCCAGATATGTCTGTCTGAGCCTTATAATGATTGTAGTAATTACAGTGTAACAGAGTAGAAAGGGCCCTTATCCCAAGCAGCAGTTCATTCCTAGGCATGTCCTGACTGTACTTTCATGAACATACTTAGCCTTTCATGTCCCTAAGAGTTCAAGGCTGCATGGAGTAGTGGCGAGATGGTCCTTGATTTGTAATTTGGAAAACTTGGGTTCAAATTCTGCCTCATTGTAACTTTTAAAAAGCCAAACAAACCCTTACCTTCCATCTTAGAATCAAGATTGTGTATTGGTTCCAAGGCAGAAGAGAGGTAAGGTCTAGGCAATGGGGGTTAAGGGACTTGCCCAACATGACACAGCTAGGAAGTGTCTGAGGTCGCATTTGAACCTAGGACTTCCCATCTCTAGGCCTGACTCAGACTACTGAACTACCTAGCTGCCCTCCACCTGACTTTTTTCTTTTCTTTTCTTTTCTTTTCTTTTCTTTTCTTTTCTTTTCTTTTCTTTTCTTTTCTTTTCTTTTCTTTTCTTTTCTTTTCCTTTCCTTTCTTTTCTTTTCTTTTCTTTCCTCTTCTTTTTTTTCTCCTTCCTTCCTTCCTTCCTTCCTTCCTTCCTTCCTTCCTTCCTTCCTTCCTTCCTTCCTTCCTTCCTTCCTTCCTTCCTTCCTTCCTTCCTTCCTTCCTTCCTTTCTCTTTTGATTTGATCTCACCTTGCCTTTGATAAGTTATTAATGAATTAATGAGAAAGTATACTTTAAACATTTATTTTATGCCAGGCATTGTGCTAAATGCAAGAATACAAAAACAAGCAAGTGCAATTTATGTACTCAAGGAGCATACATTCTAACAGAAGAAGGCAACACATAAGGGAAAGCTAGAGTTGGAGGTGGGTTGTGGGATAGAAAGGGTGAACACTTCACCCACAGTCAGTCAGCAAACCTTCAATAAACACTTATTATGTGTCAGTCACTGTCCTAGGCTCTGGGATTCAAAGAAAGGCAAAGAACATGGTCTCCCTGCCTTCAAGGAACTCACATTCTAAAGGAAGAAATCACATGTAAACAACTATGAACATCAAAGATATATATACAGTAGGGGCATGTAAGCGGGACAGTGTACAAGAGTGCCGAGCCTGGAGGTGGGAAGACCTGGCTTCAAATCTGGCCTCAGATACTTCCCAGCTGTCTGACCCTGAGCGGGTCACTTCACTCCATTTGCCCAACCCTTGCTCTTCTGCTTAGAGTTGTTATTGAGACAGAAAATAAGGGTTTAAAAACATATAAGAATACATTATATATATATACATATGTACACACATACATATATATATATATAATATACACTCATACATACACACACACACACACAAAGCAGATGGAAGGTAATATCCTCTCTAGAAGGGAGGAGGAGAGATCACCAAAGAAAGAACTCTTGCAGAAGTCAGCCTTGATCTGAGTCTTGAAGGAAGCCATGGAAGCTGAGAGTAAAGAGGGGGTGGGGGAGAGAGAGAGACAGAGACAGACAGAGATAGACAGAGACAGAGATAGAAAAAGAGGGACAGGGACAGAGACAGAGACAGAGAGACAAAGAAAGACAGAGATAGACAGAGACAGAAAGAGGAAGAGACAAAAAGACAGACAGAGAGATAGAGATAGAGAAAGAGGGACAGGGACAGAGACAGAGACAGACAGAGATAGAGAGAGAAAGAGTCAAAGAGAGACAGAGATAGAAAAAGAGGGACAGGGACAGAGACAGAGACAGAGAGACAAAGAAAGACAGAGATAGAGACAGAAAGAGGAAGAGACAAAAAGACAGAGAGATAGAGATAGAGAAAGAGGGACAGGGACAGAGACAGAGACAGACAGAGATAGAGAGAGAAAGAGTCAAAGAGAGACAGAGATAGAAAAAGAGGGACAGGGTCAGAGACAGAGAGACAAAGAAAGACAGAGATAGAGACAGAAAGAGGAAGAGACAAAAAGACAGACAGAGAGATAGAGAAAGAGGGGCAGGGACAGAGACAGAGACAGACAGAGATAGAGAGAGAAAGAGTCAAACAGAGGCAGAGACAGAGAGACAGAGAAAGACAGAGGGACAGAGAGAGAGAGACAGACAGTGTGTGTGTGTGTGTGTGTGTGTGTGTGTGTGTGTGTGTGTTCCAGGCATGGGCAACAGCTAGTAGAAAGGCGAAGGGTTAAGTTAAGTGAATGAAAGTGATAGATTGTTGTGCAGAAGGAATAGCAAAGTCAATATTGCTAAATTATAGAGTACCTGGAGAGGAGTGAGGTGTTGTTTGAAAAGGGCTGGGAACTTCTGGGCAAGATAAGATGAAAGGTCACCTGTCAGAGTCCAGGGTCACAGGGCAGTCAGAGCTCCAGTTCTGAGAGGTCATTTTTCAGGCTTGTCCAACTCTTGATGACCCCATTTGGGGTTTTCTTGGCAGAGATACTGAAGTGGTTTTCCATTTCCTTCTCCAGCTCATTTGACAGATGAGGAAACTGAGGCAAACAGGGTGAAGTGACTTGTCCAGGATCACATAGCTAATAAATGTTTGAAACCAGATTTGAACTTAGGAACATGATTCCTGCTGAGCCCAGGCTCCATGCTCTTTCCACTGTGCCACCTAGCTGCCCCTCATGGGAGAAGGAGTCAGTTATTCCACCAGAGACTCCTCCTATGAGGAATACTGGCTCTGTCTGGCTGTGTGGTGAGAATGAATCCATCTGTGTTTAGAAGAATGCTTTAGGAGGATTAGCCATGTTCTGTAATAGTTCTGCGATCATTGAATTTGGATCTGGAATGGATCTTGGAGATTCTCTACTCCATGACCATCATTTTACAGATGAGGAAATAGAGGACTGGAGAAAATATGTGGACCTACTCAAGATTCCACAGCTAGTTAATGGCCAAGCCAGGACCAGATCCTGTATCTTACACAATGTTAGAGCTGGAGGTCACCTTCAAAACCACCTAGTGCAGGGGAAGGAGGGGGACAACATCCAGGTGGCCCAGTGGATTGAGAATCAGGCTTAAAGATGGGAGGTTCTGGGTTCAGATGTGACCTCAGACATTTTCTAGCTTTGTGATGTTGGGTAAGTCACTTAACCCCCATTGCCTAGCCCTTAGCATTCTTCTTCGCTGGAACTATAACAAAGTATTGGTTCTAAGACAGAAGGCAAGGGTTTAAAGAAAGAAAGAAATCAAGACTGGGGGTAGAAAGGGAGAAGAAGCCAGGAACTTGATCTTCCTGATTCAAACTTTTAAATTAAATGCCCAAAGAGGCTTTTTGACATCTCTCTTTAGCACTAGGTGTTCCCAGAAGTGACTAAAGGTACACTCTGATCTTATTTCTATTGTTTCTGCTTGAAATTTGGATTCCACTGAGCCACAAAGACATGACAAAACATTATTCCCCCAAATGAACCTAAACTGGGTCAATTCAGGTCTTTATGATACCAAATATGTTTATCATCAAAAGGAAGCAAGGTATAATGGTTAGAGAGCTAGCCTTAAAGCCAGGAAAAACTGAGTTCAAGTGATGCCATCTGATACTAAGGGCTAAGTGACCTTGGGCAAGTCACAAATGCTCAGGGTTCTAGATAACTCTCTAAAACTATAAATTGCAGAGAATATGCCAATCTGTACTGGTAGGGGGATTTTTTTTTTCCACTGCGAAACACCCTATCCTAATGAAATCACAGGTCTGTTGTATTCCTGTGCCCTATATATACAGTGCTTCAAGCTTACAAAGTACATTCTTCTCCATGGTCTCATTTGATCCCACACTAACTCTATGACTCAGATGCAGCACATAATATGGGCCCATTTCACACATGAGAACACTAAAGGTCAGAGAGGTTAAGTGGCTTGCCCAAGATTACACAATAAGCATCTAAGTCAAGACTTGTGTCCAGGCTCTTGACTCCAAGGCTCTGTATCTCAATAAAGTTATAATCTGTAGAGAAGGTGCTACCTGTATTGATAGAGGTAGTTGTTTTTTTTTTCCACCTGGGAGCTCCCCATATTAAGGAAATCACAGTTTTGGGCCATATTCTTATCGCCTCTTTTGTTACTGTTGTTGTTGTTCTCATTCATTGGTTTTTCAGTCATGTCTAACTCTTCATAATCCCATTTGGGGTTTTCTCGATAAAAATCCTAGAGTGGTTTGCCATGTCCTTCTCCAGATCATTTTACAGATAAGAAAATTCAGGCATGCAAGGTGAAGTGACTTGTCCAGGGTCACACAGTTAGGAAGTATCCTTGGCCAAATTTGAACTCCTGACTCCAGACCTGGAGCCCTATCCACTGAGCCCCCTAGCTGCCCTATCACCTATGTTTACAGTATTTCCCATTTACAAAATACTCTCTCACCCATTATCTCATTTAATTCTTATACTAACTATGTGTGTAAAATAGGGCAGATATTATTGGCCCATTTTACATATGAGAATGCTGATATCCAAAGAGATTAGTTAGTCTGCAAACCAAAGGTCATAAAATAAGTATCTGAGCCCAGAGATCCTGACCTTAAATCCAGGGTTTGTTTTACTTTTAGACTATTTTCTAGTCCCTCTTCTTGGGAAAGTCTGGAAATGGTGGGTCAGTGCTAGAGCCTGTTCAATTTTTTAAAAAGTGTCTAGGCTGAAAAGTGGAACATTCTGTGACTTCTTGTGAGATCAGTGCCAATAAAAAATCTTTGTGCAATTGAATGTAAGCAATGTTGGGAATTTAAAAAATCAACCCATCAATCAACCAACAAATGCGTATGGGTCAGGAACTATACTAGATGCTGGGGATGCAGACTGAAAGATGAAAGGATCCTTCTTGCAAGAACTCACATTCTGATGGGAAAAATAACAAGCCTATATATAAAGAGACAGAACCATATAAAGTCAATAAATACAAATACATATTATAAATTATTTGGAATAATTAATATATCACATTGTTACATAGTATTATATTTTATAATATATAATTTAATAATGTATCATCTAATGTCATAACATAATATACAATATATAATTTACTATATTTTGTTATATATGTTGCACATAATATATATTCAATAACATCTATATAGCATAATTATGTTATAATAGATTATATTATAACATTTATATGGCATAATTACATTATGTTATAATATAACATTGCAAATAACATTTGTATAGCATAATTATGTTGTTTTAATATAATAGGTTACATATAACATATGTTGTAATATACTATATCATATAATTTATGTCATAATATAAATTATATTATATCACCTATTATAATAACATTTATATAACACAATTATATGTAATAATAGCATAGATTATATAACTTTATACAGTTAAATTCTATAAACTTTCATCTAAATGTTATATAATCTATGCTACTATTACATATAATATCATTCCGTTATAGAAAGTTACATAAATTGGAATGACAATCCAAAATGGATCTATAAAAGTCCTACTCTATCTCATAAAGTAATACTAGTTAATAATTTACAAAAATGATCACTGTACATATGTGTGTTTGTAGCAAAAGCAACTTCAGTCCAGCTATCTGATCTGCTTGGGTTCTGAATCTCCTGGATTCTATAAGTGAAAAGATCAGCAGGAGCTCTGGCTTCTCAGTCTAGGCAAGGGAGGGGTGCGTTTTCTTGTTTTTCTGTTCTACATTTTAATTCACTCCTGACCCCATCCCTTCTTGCCCCCCTTTTTTTCTGGCTCTCTGTAAAAGTTCAGGTGGAGAAAGAGCAAGTTGTCTTTATAGATTCAGAGCTAAAAGGGAATTGAGGAATTGAGTTCCAGATCCTTCTAATTTCACAGATGAGGAACCTGAAACCTAGAACAATTAAGGGATTTATTCCAGGTTACACGAGTAGTAAGAAGTAAAGTTGGGATTTGAACCCATGGCCTGACTCTAGAGTCAGTGCCCAGACAATTATGTGACTATGATGCTAACAATCCTTCTGCATGTGGAGTATGGAAGGATTCTTGGTTGGAGATGATCATAAATCTCAGAGTAGCAAGGGACCTAACAGGCCCTCTAGTCCAATTCTCTGTCTAAGGTATGGAGCCCTTTACAAAAGAAGTATCAGATTCACTTCCAGCTGTAAAACTCCTGGACAGAATTAGATTAAAATGTAATTGGGGGGCAGCAAGGTGACTCAGGGACAAACCTGGCGATATGATGTCCTGGGTTCAAATTTGGTTTCAGATACTTCTTAGCTGTGTGACCTTTTACTGTAGTCACTTAATCTCAATTACCTAGCCTTTACTTCTCTTCTGCCTTGAAACTGATTCTAAAACAAAAGGTAAGGTTTTTTTAAAAACGTCATTGGATAATGTTTAACAAAATAAATAAAAATATAGTAAAACATAGTGTTAATTTGTGGTTCTCTAAGAAGATATGCTGTGGCAGGATCATTTCTATTTTGGACCTTTCAACCATTGATCATTCAACCTTTACTTTTAGACCCTTGATGACAGGAAACTTAGTCTCTCCAGGCCACTCGCTTCATTTTTTAGACAGTTCTAATAGTAGGAAGCTTCTCCCTATATCCAACCGAAAGCTATTTCCTGTGACTTCTATTCCTTCTAGTTGGGTCTCAAGGGTCCCAGACAGAACAAATCTAATCCCATGTCACCCGATTTCTTCTCCAAGCCACTCCTGCACACAAGTAGAAATTATTGGCAGCAGAGACATCTTCAGACAGGAAAACCAGGGAGCTAGGTCATGGTGTTAGAAGACTGTTGGGGTGCAAAGGAGTGACCTTAATTCTTGTTTGTTGTTGAATGGCTCCATTCTCTCCCACTGTAAAGGAGGGAAACCCTTTCTAACATGAAACTGTGGTATAAGGGTTTTTCTTTGAGACTGGAATGATAGAAGGGGTCTTACTTAACCATCTCTGAAGGACAGACACACACAGAGTTTTAATGGAGAAAGAAAAAAGAAAGAAGGAAGAAAAGGAAGGAAAGAAGGATGAAGGAGGAAGGGAGAAAGAAAGAAAGAGAAGGAAAGAAAGAGTGAAAGAGGAAGGGTGGGAGGAATGAAAGAAGGAAGAGAAGCAGGGAGGAAGGAAGGAAGAAAAAGAAAGAGAGAGGGAAGAAGGAAGAAAGAAAAGTAGGAAGGGAAGCAGGGAGGAAAGAAAGGAAGGAAAGAGAAAAAATGAAAGGAAGGAAGGGAGGAAAGAAGGGAGGAAGTGAGAGAAAGAAAGATAAATGAAAGGAAAGCAGGAAAGAAAGAATGGAAAAAGAAAGGAAGGAAAGAGAAGGAAGAAAGGAAGGAAGGAAGGAAGAAAAGAAGGAAGTGAGGAAAGAAAGAAAGATGAAAGGAGAGAAGAAAAAGGAAGGAAGGAAAGAAAGAAGAAAGGGAAGGAAGGAGGAAAGAAGGAAGAGACAGAGGAAGGAAGGAAGGAAGGAAGGAAGGAAGAAAGGAAGGAAGGGAAGGAAGGAAGAAAAATGTCCAGAAATTCTCTATCAGCCTCCATTTTAATTTACACGTTTTGCCAATAAACCACTGTCCATTCACTATTAGAAATCATAGACACCCTTTCTGGTAGTGTTTTTTCCTTAAAGATCCTGATGCTGCCATCGTCCCCAAAGTTGTATGATCTAACTGCACTAAGGAGTGGAGCCTAGATTTTATTTTAAGACAGCTCATGTCCCCAGTTCAGGGTTTTCCTCTCTATCATCCAAATCATCCGAGGGCCAAGGTGGAGGAGGGAGGCTAGAAAAAGGAGGGAGGGGGTATAAATAGAGTGAGGCAGCTGATGGATGATGGCCTTTAGAATCCAGAGATTAGGTAAACAGAGGCAGCACACTGATCCAACAGATTAATTGTTTGTTAACCTTTGCATAACCTTTAGGAAGCCTCGGTATGTGTGAATTCAAGACCCAGAGTACACTTGAGGTATTCCCAAGATGCAACCCACTTTCAGCTAGGTGTTAAAACTTATTCATTTTCTACCTGAGCCCAGGACAGAAGGGGGAGAACAAAGCTCACCAGAGGGGAGAGCTAATCAAGCAGATTAATGTATTCAGGAGACACTCCTAAGCCTTGACAAAAAAAAAAAAGATCCATTTGTTACCTGTATAAACCATAATTGCCTAAAATTTCAGGGACCCTGAGGCCTCGTGCACTTGGAGAGTCAGAAGTGCACAAATAACAACAGTGGAGAGGGCCTAATAAGCATGCTCCCGCTAATGATGCTGGCCCTTTGTTAACACCTGTATTTGTGGAAGCTTAAGCCTGGCAGCTTCATTAATGAGTTCTCTTGGCTGGAGCTGAAAAGGTTGATCTCTCGGATTATCCTCTCTTCCCCCAGTTGGAGGGTCCAGTGAGCTGGAGAGGCAAATCCACTTGACTTGGAGATGCCCATACAAGTGTCTAGGGAAGACTGAACCACCCAGCTCAGAGGTCAAGCACTGCGGAAGGAGGAATCATCAGCCAGCCAGCCAGCCAATCAATCAACAAGCAAACTGTATTTTGCCCTCATTAGACCTTGTTTGGAGTATTGCATTCTGTTCAATGGGCTTAAAAAGAACATTAATTATTTTTAAAAATAAAAAACCCTCACCTTCTGTCTTTGAATCTTTACTAAGTATTGGTTCCAAAACAGAACAGTGGTAAGGGCTAGGTAATGGGGATTAAGTGACTTGTCCATTGTCACTCAGCTAGGAAAGAACACTGTTTAAGGATAATGGGACAATCACCAGGCTCACTGGATAGAGTGCTGGGCCTGGAGTCAAGAAGACTTGAGTTCAAATCTTCCCTCAGATACTAGCTGTATGACTTTAGGCGAATTGCTTAACCTCTGACTCAGTTTCTCTATCTATATAATGGGGATAATAATAGCACTTACCTCCCAGGGTTGTGAAGATGAAGTAAAATAACAATTTTTTTAAACCCTTACCTTCCATCTTGGAATCAATACTGTGTATTGGTTCCAAGGCAGAAGAGTGGTAAAGGCTAGGCAATGGGGGCTCAGTGACTTGTTCAGGGTCCCACAGTTAGGAAGTATCTGAGCCAAATTTGAACCTAGGACCTCCTGTATTTATATCTGGCTTTAGATCCATTGAGTTACCTAGCTTCCTCCAAGCGTTTTTAGGGGGGGAAAGAGTAGAGAGACAGTAAGAGAGAGAGAAGGGGGGAGGGAGGGAGAAGGAAGGAAGACAGAAAGAGAGACAGAAAGAGAGAGGGAGGGAAGGAAAGGGAAGGAAGGAAGACAGAAAGAGGGAGGGATAGAGAGAGAAGGAAGGAAGAGAGAAGCAGAAAGAAAGAGAGAGACAGAGGGAGAGAGGGGGAAGAAGTGAGGAAGGGGAAGGGAGGGAGAGAGAGAAAGGGGAGGGAGGGAGAAGGAAGGGAGACAGAAAGAGAGACAGAAAGAGAGAGGGAGGGAAGGAAAAGGAAGGAAGGAAGACAGAAAGAGGGAGGGATAGAGAGAGAAGGAAGGAAGAGAGAAGCAGAAAGAAAGAGAGACAGGGGGAGAGAAGGGAAGGAAGAGAGGAAGGGGGAGGGAGGGAGAGAGAAGAAGAAAGGAAGGAAAAGAGAGAGAGAAGGAAAGAAAGAAGAAAAGAAAGTTTCCAGAGTAGTCAAGATAACCACTTATCAAGGAATGTTATAGAGGGGATGGCTATATGCAAATAGTGAAGTGATGGAGGACTGGGCTTGGAGTCAGAAAGAACCGAATTCAAATCCTACTCTAGATACTTATTTGCTCTGGGACCCTGGGCAAATCATTTAACCTCTGCCTGCCACAGTTTCCCCACTGGCAAAATGGGGATAATAGTATCTACCTCACACAGCAAGATAGAGCAACAATTTGATGAGTATATTTAAAGCATGTTGCATACCCCTGAGTGCTACATAAATGCTAGCTCTTCTCGAAGGTTGGACTCCCTGACATCTGAGGTCTGAACTAGCTCTAAAATATTTTGAGTCTACAATCTATGTCCCTTCCTACAGATGGTACAACAGCTTGGCCATGGATAAGGTCACAAGGTAAGGTGAAAGCCTCAGACTATTTCTTTCTTCCTTGGGATATAGGCAAATAGACTGTCCATGATGCAAATGGTCCTTTTCGGTCAGATTACATATAATCATCTTGGAAAAGCAACACTATAATTGTGCTGATTGTCCAAAGTCACACCCCTTCTGGGAAAGGAGAGCTGCTATTGAAGTGCATACCTCATTGAAGGTCCTGCTAGGATAGGCTAATAGCACAAATTGTTAGTAGGTACCAACACCCCTCCAGGACACCCTGCATTGAAGGGGGCTCCTAGGACAGGAAGGGAAAAGCCCTCCCCAGAGAAGCCTAGTTTCTCATTTGTCGTCAAAGGGCTCTTTCTGAAATCCTGACGGGGGAGCTTGAGCAGACTAAATTTTTCTCATTGTTCTCCTGATTCAAAAGACAGGTTGGCAAGTAGAGAAGTAACTCCATCATTGGTAACATTGGAGACAGATTAGAAACCTGGGCCGATGAATAATACCCTTGGCTTTCTGGGACTGTAATTCTGCCCACCATTTCAGCATTTCCCCTTCCCACAGGGCTCTTTGGACTTTGCTACCACCTTTTTTCCCCTCCCTAAAAAGAGCAGGCTGCCCACATCTCAGCCGCAGCAGAAGCCAGAGCCAGACACCGTGCAGCCCCAAAATTACAGCAGGAAGCTGGGCCAGGCAGATCACAGCATGAGGAGCAGCAGGAAGGAACAAGGGAACACCTGGGAAGTAAAACACCTGGGGGGGTTGGCAGGAGGAGAGCTATAAGTACCAATGACGGAGCCACCTCTGGGCTTTTGACTGTGCAAGGAGAAAGATGGAGAAAGGAGACCAAGGCCAAGACTGACGTCAAGTCACAAGGAGCTTGCAAGAAGCCCAGGAAATCCTAGCCCAATCTTAGCCATCGCGTCTATGGCCAAGCAAGAGAGCACCTGGAAGAAACGAAGAGGAAGAGTTACCAATTGGGCTGTTAAATGAGATGATGGCTGGGGAGGAAAGATTTGCGGGGAGGAATAATAACAGACTAGAACAAGATGGCAGGCTCTACCCAAGAACTGGGCTCTCTGAAAACCAATAGGAGCCAGATAGAAAGCCATGACTCTGTGAGACCAGAAGAAACTGGAAAGCAAATGCCGCTCCTTAAAATGGCCTTCAATGGTGCTCTCTGGACCACTGGGGCATTGGCCCGGCTTAGCTAAGGATCCCAGAACCCTCTGACCTTCACCGCTCAGGCCTCCCATTGGCCCTCCAGCTGTGGTGAGCATCCTCAGAGCAAGGGTCACCTGGGGGCAACTTTTCTTCCCTTCCACTGAAATATGGAGGCCCTGCCAGCATCTGATGATGAATATTTATGGGCAGCCTGCAGTGTTGAGGCCTGCATGGCAACTGGGACCTTTGGAAAGGAAGCATGCAGTGATTTGAAAACCCCAAATTACTTAATAAAAAGCGACAGACCCATCAAATACCACAGGGGTGCCACTGTTTCCCTGGGTGTCTGTATTTTTCCATCCGAGCAGGTGGGGGTGTCTCCCCCTCTGAGAAGCCGGCATTAATAAGGCAGCTGGAATCCTACAGGATGTCTGTGTGGCATAACTGAGCTCATCATTTTTCGATGTATGAGCAATTAGACTGCACCGGGAGGCCCTGTATCTTTATATCATTCCCTAATGACTGCGATAGCTTTGGGGGGTGCGAGTGGAGGGAGAATTGGATGCAAAACGTCCACATCTAGAGTTAATTGGCAAAGTTATCACCTCCCATTCTGAGCCATACCTTAGCATGCTGGCAAATTTCCAGTGCCTATCTCCTCGCCCAGACCGGAAAACAAACGGAGTCACTACCTCTGGAATTAAATGTCATTTGCAAAGCTCATAAATTTCCCTGCCGTTGTAAAAAGAGACAGAGTATGTGTATATATTTGCACCCACTGATACCTTTAACCCTCCCCATTTCCACTCCCTCCTCCTGCCTCCCCCCCCCCACTCTTTATTTTCAAATTCCAGTCTCAGGCCTGTCAGATTACATTTTTTATTGCTTTGAAACAAAAAGCCATCTGGAGATGCCAGTCCCTGCTGTCGCTGTTGGGGGGCAGCCACTCTTGCCTCCTCCAAAGCCCTGTTCCCAAGGTCTTCTGCCAGGCCCTGGATTAAGATCCTCCCCCTTCCCTTCCCCTCCCTCCCTCCTCTCTCCACGACTACAGCCCCCCCCCCCCATCATTGTGCCCTCGTGCCTTTGCCCTCTCCTTCAGCTCCCAGCCTCTTTGTCCCCCGGCCCCATCACCCCATCTCCAGGCAGCGGAGGCCCTCGCTGGGATCTGAACAATACTGGCTGTCAGCTCTTATTAAGCATGAGCCAGAGCGCTCTACAATTTCAGGTGGCTGTGTGTGTTCAACCCAACACCTCATTTAGCAAATTCTCCATTTGATTCCACAAGCCCTGGGATCTCTCCCAAGGACGCCAATATTTTTCTTGGGCCAAAGCAATTTGCAGTTTCCTTTCTTCTTGCCCCAACAAAGCTATCTCCCAACCTTAAATAACGGTCCAGGCGACGGTCTTGAGCAATGGTATCCAAAGTGGGGGCTGGGACCTCTGGGGACTATGGTCCCACCCCAAAGGAGTGTTATCTGTCAGTTAGAGGGGAGGAAGATGGGCCACATCTTAACCTTCCCATGAGAGCCACCACTTATCTGTATCTCCATAAACTCCCACTTTGCTCCCTCTCTTCACTATGCAGTTCTTTTTTATTTTTCTTTTAAAAAACCCTTATCTTCTATTTTAGATTCAGTACTGTGTATTGGCTCCAAGGCAGAAGAGGGGTAAAGGCTGGGCAATGGGGGTTAAGTGACTTGCCCAGGGTCACACAACTAGGAAGTGTCTGAGGCCAGATTTGAACCCAGGACTGGCTCTCCATCCACTGAGCCACCCAGCTACCCCCACTATGTAGCTCTTGGTGTCCCCCATCTTGTGTCAAGTGCATTGTTGGCTCCTCAGCGCACTTCTAACCGAATAGCAATAGGGCAATAGGTATATAGGTGCTATTGGGAAAATTGCCTCCCCCCTTTCCCACCCCCCACTTTCCTTTCATTTTTGAGTGAGACATAGTGGGTGAGTCTCACAGGACAGAAAGGCACGGAGGGATCATGATGAGTGCCTCGGGGCTCATTATATTGTCTTTCCCTCTTTCTGTCCTTATTGTTCCAGAGCTGAGAGTCTGCTTTGTCACCATGACTACTTATTGCTACTACCACCATTACCATTGCTGCTATTACTACTGCTATTACTGCTACTATTCCTACTGTTTTTTGCTGCTATTATTATTACTACTGTTGCCACTACCACTAGTGCTCCTACTGCTATTTGTGCTGCTGCTTCTACTATTATTTCTGCTGCCACTACGATTATTACTACTGCAATTACTGCTAGTACTACTGCGGCTGCTATTGCTAATCTCATTACACATAGTGCCACTACTACTATTACTACTGCCACTTCTAGCTAGCTAGCGTTTATGTTGTCCCTATTATATTCTGGGGACTGAGCCAAGGGCTTTACAAATATCTCATTTGACCCTTACAATCACCTCGAGAGATAAGTATTATTTTGATGCCCATTTTACCATTGAGGAAACTGAGGCAAGCAGAGAGGTTAAGTGACTGGCCACGGTCACCCGGCTAGCATCAGGTCATATTTGACCTCCGATCACCATGACTCCAGTCCCAGGGCTCTCTCTACTGCTCCATCTGGCTGTTTCTCCTAATTCTTTCTTAGCCCACATATCTAATCAAGTTGCCAGATTTTGCCTTTTTGACCATTACATCTCTTGTATCTGTCCCTTGTCTCTACTCTCCCAACTCCACTCTGGTTCAGGGTTCAAGACTATTACTTCATCATTTCTTGCCTAGACTATTCCAATTGTTTGCAGATTGTTCTTTCTGCCTTGAATTTTCACTTATTCCAATTCACATTCAATCATGTTACTCCCCTGTTCAATAAACTCTGGTGGCTTCCTATTGACTCTAGAATCCGATATTAACCCATAGTTAACTAAACCTTTTGTAATTTCTATATATGTGTGTTTATTTAGAGCCCAGAATGATTGGTTTAGTAGTTACCTGTCTAACTAATTTATAAATAAGTAAATATACATGTGTAATAGGACTTTGAAACATGCCCAGATTATCTAACATGGAAGCATCCTACATTCATCTATGATATGAATGGGAGCCTTTCATTGGCTAGATATCTGAAATAAGCTACATCTTTAAAAACTACCAGATTGGGACAGTCTCTTTTTCTTGCTGCCTCTAGAAGGTAAGCATCATAGTTTACCTATAGCAGTGATGGCAAGCCTTTTAGAGACTGTGTGCCGTGCCCCTATCCCCACCCCAGCTCACCACCTTATTCCAGACAGGGGAGAGAAAAAGGGAAGAGAGTGGTCTGGGTGCTCCACTCAGGGAAGAGAGTAAGCACTTGGATTGGACTGATGGGCAGAGGAGTGGGGAGGTGAGGTGAAGAGGAGGAAGGGAGCAATTCCACAGAGACCCTCTGCCTTTCTAGTAACTAACTCTGGTGGGTGGTGTGTGCCAACTATTTGCCATCTTTAGCATAAATGCCATAGGTTTGCCATCATGGACCTGTAGTATAAGTGCTAAAAGCAGAAGTGAAGGAGAGGATACTATCCTCTATATGCTTTTACCCAGACCTGAAGAAGTCTCTATTCTGTTTATCCTTCCCCGTTCAAGATCCCAGTGGTGATCCCCATAGGAACTGGATATTTGAACCATGGTAACTTTGGAGCCAGATGGGATATTGTAGCCTGACAGCCCAGCAGAAAATCCCAGAGAAACAAGGGTGTCTTGCCTGAGAGGGGGTCATAGTTTAGTCTTGGAACTTAAAGGTTTTGCTCCATAGGAACTGAGCTAAACCTTAAATCTAATTCCCTTCCCCTTCAATTTGGTTGTCATGTCACATTCTACTGCTTCCTGATGGGTACTATGTCTCTGATATACTTGTAACTGCAGATACCAGTGTGGCTATTGTGTATTGTTCTTTGCCATCAACTCTGATCAAATAAGTTAACACATGTAAAAATGCTCTCACAAGCTTTAAAGTGATATATAAATACTACGTATTATTACTCTTCTGGGTTCCATTTCTTTAGTGCCATCTGCTCTGCCATTTCTACATGTAATGACTAGAAAGCCTCTCCATGAATGGGGCAGGAAGGTGGAATTTTCATTGAGGATGGAGGCTATGTACACCAAACTAATCAATAATAGGCTAAGAAATTGTCTATTTTACCCTTGTGCACGGGACTGAGATCATAGTCTTAGGCAACTCTTTGATGTAGGCCAGTGATGGTGACCTGTTTAGAGATGGAGTGCTGGGTCTCGCCCTCACTCCACCCTCCAATCTGAGTGGCATGCCTGCCCCATCCACACTGTGTGCTGTGCCCTTCCCCTCCTCCTCATGCTGGGAAACCCCCTCCCCACGCCATACAGGGGAGGGAGAAAGCAGAGGGGTGGGTAAAGTGAGGAATGTCCTCAGCAAGTGCAGGGGCAGGGAGTATCCTGAGTGCTCTGCTACCTTCCAACTCTGCCACCTGTGAGTCACCCACCTTACCCCTTGTGTGCTCCCATTAGGCTGCTGCTAGGCAGAGGGGTGGGGAATATGAAAAAATGTCATCGGGCACAGTGGAGAGGGGAAGGGGAGCAGTTCCTTCCGAGTCCCCGTACCTTTCTAGTAATGAACTTTGGGGCGAAGGGGATGTGGAGGGGGGGGATTGGTTGAATGCCCACAGAGAGTGCTCTGTGTACCATCTTTGGCACCTGTGCCATAGGTTTGCCATCACTGACTTAGGTTGAGGATTCCTAAAATCCTTTCCAAACTGGTATGCAATTTGAATTGGTAGGAATTGGAATGAGTTTTAGCCAGATCAAAAGGTAAATGAAGAAGGAGACAATGACATTCTTCTTGACCTACTTGCTGATGTTCTGATCTTTACTATGGTTGTCTGTCAGTAACAAAACCTCTCTAATTTTGGTGCTATATTTTGACTGGGGCAGGGGGAAACCTCATTGTCTCCTTAAGCTAAAAAGCAATTCTCCTATGGGCTCCTTAGCTTGGCATTCAGTCTACAGAAGAAAATGCAGAAGGCTTTGCTGGAATACCATTATTTTAAACCTTTACTTTCCATCTTAGAATCAACACTTACCTATCTATGCCAAAGCAGAAGAGCAGTGAAGACTGGGCAATTGGGGTTGTGATTTGCTCAAGGTCACATAGCTAGAAAGTATTTGAGGCTAGATTTGAAACCAGGACCTCTACATTCTAGACCTGACTCTCTATCCATTGAGTTACCTAGTTACCCCAGACTACCTTTAATAGTTGACCTAGTAGTATGAAGTGAACTTTCCCCAAGGACCATGATATAAATATGGGAATATGGGAAGAATCTATGATTTCAGCCTGTAGGCAGTTCCTGGTATATGAATTCCCTCTACCCAAGCAATTATGGGTTTAAGTCATTCTATGATTTAGTATTTAAGTTCTTTTTTTTTAAACCCTTACCTTCTACCTTGGAATCAATACTGTGTATTGGCTTCAAGGCAGAAGAGTGGTAAGGGCTGGGCAATGGGGGTCAAGTGACTTGCCCAAGGTCACACAGCTGGGAAGTGTCTGAGGCCGGATTTGAACCCAGAACCTCTATAGGCCTGGTTCTCCATCCACGGAGCTACCCAGTTGCCCTCTACTTAAGTTCTAGGTAGATGGTTCAAGTAGGACTTTAAGTAAATTGCCCAGCGTCACATGACTAATGGCTATTGGAGGTAAGGTTTGAACCCTGAGTCTTCCTGACTCTTAGCTCAGCACTCTATCCACTTCCTATGCAGCCTCAAGGACCATGACAATATTCATTGTGAGACCTAAATCCAACTCTGATTTGCCAATTGCAGAAATTTCAAATAGTTTCCTTATTATTCAGACTTCTGTTCATGGCCAGCATGCTTTGCAGCTTGGGAACTGGTTTCAACTTCCTGACCTTTCCTATTAAGATGTTTCCCCCAGTTTTTGGCAACTAGGAGACAGTTGGGTGGCCCAATGTATGGAGTGCTGGGACTGGAGTCAAGAAGACATGAATTTAAATATGGACTCAGACACTACAAGCTTTGTGACCCTGGATGAGTCACTTAACCTCAATTTCCTCATGTGTAAAATGAGAAATAACAAAAGTACCTACCTTCCAGGACTGTGAATATAAAATGAGGAAATGTTTGTTAAGTACTTAGTACTGTGCCTGGCACATAGGAGATGCTTAAGAAATGTTTCTTTCCTTCCTTCCAAGAAGCATTTTAAAAAGGGCCAGGATTGTACTAGACTTCGGAAAACAAAGACAAAACAAAACAATGAAAACAGTTCCTTTCTTCAAGGAACTTATGTCTTTCTTTCTTTCTTTCTTTCTTTCTTTCTTTCTTTCTTTCTTTCTTTCTTTCTTTCTTTCTTTCTTTCTTTCTTTCTTTCTTTCTTTCTTTCTTTCTTTCTTTCTTTCTTTCTTTCTTTCTTTCTTTCTTTCTTTCTTTCTTTCTTTCTTTCCTTCCTTCCTTCCTTCCTTCCTTCCTTCCTTCCTTCCTTCCTTCCTTCCTTCCTTCCTTCCTTCCTTCCTTCCTTCCTTCCTTCCTTCCTTCCTTCCTTCCTTCCTTCCTTCCTTCCTTCCTTTCCTTCCAACTTAGAATTGATACTAAATATCAGTTCTAAGGCAGAAGAGTAGCAGTTGGAATTAAGTGACTTGCCCAGGGTCACAAAGCTAGGAAGTGGTTGAGGACATATTTGAACCCAGGATCCCATTTCCAGGCTTGACTCTTTATCCATTGAGCCAGCTTAGGTGATATTTGTAAAGCATGAGGGTGAGCATGACACTACCATACTTGAGAAGTTCTAATAGCTTGCTTCTCCAGGATCAAATAGGAACTCCTCTGGAATTGAAACAAACAAACAAACAAACAAACAAACAAAACTCTTCACTGTCTGTCTCCACCTTATTTTTTGCAAGTTTATTTATTACTCAAGTACACACTCCCATGGGTGTGCTGATAAATGTTTAACAACAGGCTCTTAAAAAAAGTACTCTCAACACTCTTTGCAATTTAATCTGCATTATTAATGTCTTTTCCATCACTTGCTTAAGTCTAGACAATCAACAAAAGAATAAATCAAGCCCTGATTTGTAGTGTTTGCTGATTTGCAAGGCATAAATGCTTACACTGAAAATTTAACAATCTGCTCAATTGGAGCTGGCTTTAGCACATCCCTGATTATTCCCCTCCAAGCACTCTATGTTCCAGCCAAATTGGTTTACATGTCACCGCTTGTATACCACATTCCATCCTCCATTTCTGTATTTTTGCCAAGTTGTCCCCTATGCCTGGAAAACACTCCCTTTTCAGCTCCTCAAAACTCTGTCTTCAATTCCCCAACTCCTTAGAAATCCTAGTTTCCAGGGATAGTTAGTTGACTAAGTGGATAGAGTGCCAGGCCTGGAGATGGGAGAACCCGGGTTCAAATGAGATCTCAAATACTTCCTACCCATGTGACCCTGTGCAAGTCACTTAACCCTAATTGCTTAGCCCTTAATGTATTATTAATAATGTATTATTTTGGGGCAGAAGATAAAAGGAAGAAAGGTAGGAAGCAAGGAAAGAAGGAAGGAAAGAAGGCAGGCAGGCAGGAAGGGAGGAAGGAAGGAAAAAAGGAAGGAAGGAAGGAAAGAAGGAAGGAAAGAAGGCAGGCAGGAAGGAAGGAAAGAAGGCAGGCAGGAAGGAAGGAAAGAAGGCAGGCAGGAAGGAAGAAATCTCAGTTCCCTACAAAGCCCAACTCAAGGGCTACACTCTAGATGAATGAAGTCTTTCCTGGTCTCTCAGATTCCAGTGCACCTCCTCCTCCTCATTACTCGGTATTCATTTATATGTACATGTGTTATTTTCCTTGAGAGAATAGAGGTCCTTTGTAGGTAAAGGCTGCATTTTTATCTCCAGTACCTCTAGTTTTATATTTCCAGCACTGAGCCTTATATATACAGTAGGTCCTCAGTGCTTGTTATCCTATCAGTAAGGAACCTCAGAATTTCTCATCCTGTGTGAGCTCTCCTAGATCTCAAATATTTCCTACATCTCAACTCTAACTCCTTCTGTTTGGTATTTAAAGTCCTTTCTAGCTTGCCCTCGACCTTCCTTCCTTTCAGTCGTTATTATGATTATTTCCCATCCTGCACTCTAACAGTTCAGCCACTGACCTTTGCCATTCCTCAGCAGGATACTCCATCTCCTATCTCCATGTTATTTGTTGCGTGTCTCAGGTTCTAGAATGTCCTTCCTCCTCACCTCTATCTCTCAGATGTTTCCTTCAAAAATCAGCTCAAATGCTGCTTAGTTGGTTGGTTGGTCCTTTGTACTCAAAGAGTACCAAAATGACATGACTATGTCAGAGTCAATGTACGATGTGTCTCTCTGTGGCTGATCAGACCAATATGAGCACAGAAACCTCTACCATAGCTTGTGTGAACATTTTGGATGGTGGTAGTTGTTTAGTCATTTCAATTATGTCCGATTCTTCATGACTCCATTTGGAGTTTTCTTGGCAAAGATACTGGAGTGATTTGCCATTTCCTTCTCCAGCTCATTTTATAAATGAGGAAACTGAGGCAAACAAGGTTAAGTGACTTGCCCAGGGTGATACAGCTTTGAAGTATCTGAGTCTTTCTGACTCCAAGCCCTGCACTCTAACCACTGTGTGGTCTACCTGGGATGGAGAGATCGCTAAATGTCTTTATTTCATGTTTCTTTTGAGCTACTGAAATTCTGATTAGCTCATAGATCACAGTGCCTTCTTTGATACAGGAAATTTGCAGGACAGTCCTGTGCTAGTGTCTCCCATGTCTCACAACTGATATTGAAGTTCTTCAGAGAGCTACCTTTAGAGTGTCCTTGAATTATTACTTCTGACCTCCACGGGGTGACTGCCTTGTGTGAGTTCTCCACAAAATAATCTTTTCTGCAAATGTGCATTTGGCCGTAGACCAACACGGCCAGCCCATCAGAGTCACATTCTCTGTAATAGAGTCTGAATGCTTGGCAGTTCAACTTGAGAGAGGACCTCAGTGCCCGGCATCTTCTCTTGCCAGGTGCTCTTCAGAATCTTCCTAAGACAATTCAAATGGAAGTGATTCAGCTTCCTGGCATGGCACTGATAGAATATCCAGGTTTCACAGGGATGCAACAATGAGGAGATACTTATTTGATCCTCACAGTAACCCTATAAGGAAGATGCTGCTATAATTCCCATTTTATAGTTGAGGAAACTGAGGCAAACAGAGTTTAAGTGACTTTTCTGAGGTTACACATCTGGTAAATGTCTGAGGCTAAATTTGAACTCATGTCTTCCTAACTCCCAGCCCAGTGCCCTATCCACTGCTCCATATGGCTGTATCTAATATGCAGTTTGACTTCTATTCTGCAAGTTGTAGTTATAGTCTCAAAAACTTAGAGAGCCAAAAGGAAACAGTGGCTTGCTCAAGGTCACACATTTAGTAAGTGCCAGAGGTGGTATGTGGATTTGAACCCAGGTCCTCTGAGTCCCAAAGCCAGTGCTCTTTCCTCTGTATCATGTTACTAGTCTTGGAGAATTGCTGGATGTTGAAGAGACATTGAGAGGTTGTGACTTGCTATACATCCTGGCCCATTGTAGGTACTTAATAAATGTTTGTTATTTGATTGCCTGTGTAATTCTCATCTGTGCCTTCCCATAAGTCCTCCCAGGAATCTATTTGAGGTCCTTAAGGTCTTCCTCATTTTTTTTTTAGTATTTGATGAGTTAATTATTGCAGTAGTTGGGCTGTCCATGTGGTATCCCCCTTGCTCTTGCTACAATACCAGCCAGCCTTTTTTTTTTGGACACCTTTCTTTGGCACAAATCATCTTGGTAAGAGGCCGTAGAAGCTTACCCAGACCCATCACAATCCTCTCTGTTGCCCTTTTTGACACTGGAAAATTTGGTTTAAATGAGTAGTGGCTTATGATGGTGATGGAATACTATTGCACCATAGGAAGTGTTCATTTTTTAAAAGCACAGAAAGATCTAAATGAAATTATGAAGAGTGAAATGAGCAGAACCAAGAGAATATTCTATCCAGCAACAGAAATATTGTTGGCGAATAACCTGCCTATGTCCACCTCTAGAGAAAGAACTGATGGAAAAAAAAAAAAGACATAGGTGTATGTGTGTGTGTGTGTGTGTGTGTGTGGTCAAATGATGCCTTCCTTGGTGTGGGGAAGGGCGGAAGGGGAGGAGGGAGGGAGATACTTGGGAACTTTAATGTAACAAACAAGCAAATAAGTAATATGGTGTTGAAAAAAAAAGTAAAAACCAAAAAAACCCAAATTTGAATTCTGTGTAGATTATAGTGTATTATGATTTGCATTTGTATAGCATAGGTATGTTGATGTTAAAAGATGGTTAGTCTGTATATAAGAAGAGACAGATGAATGGGCAAAGGTGGTTCAAGTTGTAGTCATAGTCTCATAGATTTAGAGCTAAAAGGGAAGTTACAGTGACTTACCCAAGGTCACACATTTAATAAGTGCCAAAGGCGATATTTGGGTTTGAATCCAGGTCCTCTGAGTCCCCAAAACAGTGCTCTTTCCTCTGTAATTGCTGGACTTTGAAGATATGACTTGCTACACAGCCTGGTCTATTAAGTAGGTACTTAATAAATTTTATTTGATTGATTGATTGTCAATTCTGTCATTTCAGTCATGAACTCATTTGGAGTTTTCTTGGCAAAGGTTTTTTTTTGAACACCCCTCCTCTTTATTTAAAAAAAATTTAAATATTTAATTTTATTTAATTAATTAATTTAGAATATTTTTCTATGATTACAAGATTCATATCCTTTCCCTCCCCTCCCTCCACCCTCCTTGTAGCCAACGTGTAATTCCTCTGGGTTTTATGTGTGTCACCAATCAAGATCCATTTCTTGGCAAAGGTTTTGGAGTAGTTTGCTATTTCCTTCTTGATCTCATTTTACAGTTGAGGAAACTAAGGCAAAAACAGGGCTAAGTGATTTGCCCAGGATTACACAGCTATTAAGTGGCCAGATTTGAACTCAGGAAGAGTCTTCCTGACTTCAAGCCTGGTGCTCTAACCATTTTGCCATCTAGTTGCCCTTTAAGTTCCAACTAAATTCCTGCCTCCTGCAGGAAGTCTTCCCTAACTCTTTTCCCTCCGTTAATTATTTCCCATGTATCCTGCATATAGCTTATTTTGTATATATTTGTTTGCAAATTAGACTGTAAGCTTCTTGAAGGCAAGGACTATCTTTTGCCTCTTTTTTGAATCACCGGGACCCATCACAGTGTCTGGCACATAGCAGGCACTTAATGAATGTTCATTGAATTAAATCTTGATGAGATCACAGTTTAGTTGAATTATTAATTGGAAAGGGAGAACGTATATAATAACAAATAGATAGCAAGGTGGTACAATGGACAGAACATTGTAGTCGACTAGACTTTTGTTCAAATCCTACCAAAGACAACTACAAGACCTTGGGCAAGCCATGACTGCCTCAGTTTCCTCATCTGTTAAAGGAGGATAATAATAGTACCTACCACCCAGGGTTGTTGTAAGGATAAAATGAGATGATATTGATAAATCATCTTCTAAACCTTAAAGTGCTATATAAATGCTAGTTATTGTTATCATCATCATCATTATTATAGGATAAACTAGAAGAGGCAGCTAAGTGGCACAGTGGATAGAGCATCAGGCTTGGAGTCAGGAAGATTCTTCTTCCTCAGTTCAAATCTACCTCAGATACTATCTGTGTGACTCTGGACAAGTTGCTTAGCCCTGGTTTTGCCTCAGTTTCCTCAATTGTAAATTTGTAAATTGTAAATTGTAAAACAAGCTTTGCAAGGAAATGGCAAACCTCTAGTATCTTGACCAAGAAAATCACAAATGGGGTCATGAAGAGTCAAATATAATTAAACAGAGAC